>NW_026970148.1:300000-436151 GCF_028390025.1 Pseudophryne corroboree | reverse complement strand
AAAGTTTAAAGCAGAAATAGGGGCACTTTTAAAATTGTCATTTTTGACCAAAATCGATGGGTCTGGGGCTTAGGGAATTTCTCATATGCCACAAAACCGTTGAAGCTCCTGTTCAAAAATCATGCTCCGAAATCAACTTTTTTCATCTCAGGGATTAATTTTTGGATGGTAACTAAAGTTTAAAGCAGAAATAGGGGCACTTTTAAAATTGTCATTTTTCACCAAAATCGATGGGTCCGGGGCTTAGGGAATTTCTCATATGCCACAAAACCGTTGAAGCTCCTGTTTAAAAATCATGCTCCGAAATCAACTTTTTTCATCTCAGGGATTCATTTTGGGATGGTAACTAAAGTTTAAAGCAGAAATAGGGTCACTTTTAAAATTTTCATTTTTGACCAATATCGATGGGTCCGGGGCGTATGGAATTTCTCATATGCCACAAAACCGTTGAAGCTCCTGTTCAAAAATCATGCTCCGAAATCAACTTTTTTCATTTCAGGGATTCATTTTGGGATGGTAACTAAAGTTTGAAGCAGAAATAGGGGCACTTTTAAATTTTCATTTTTGACCAATATCGATGGGTCCGGGTCGTATGGAATTTCTCATATGCCACAAAACCGTTGAAGCTCCTGTTCAAAAATCATGCTCCGAAATCAACTTTTTTCATCTCAGGGATTCATTTTGGATGGTAACTAAAGTTTAAAGCAGAAATAGGGGCACTTTTAAAATTGTCATTTTTGACCAATATCGATGGGTCCGGGTCGTATGGAATTTCTCATATGCCACAAAACCGTTGAAGCTCCTGTTCAAAAATCATGCTCCGAAATCAACTTTTTTCATCTCAGGGATTCATTTTGGGATGGTAACTAAAGTTTAAAGCAGAAATAGGGGCACTTTTAAAATTGTCATTTTTGACCAAAATCGATGGGTCCGGGGCTTAGGGAATTTCTCATATGCCACAAAACCGTTGAAGCTCCTATTCAAAAATCATGCTCCGAAATCAACTTTTTTCATCTCAGGGATTCATTTTGGGATGGTAACTAAAGTTTAAAGCAGAAATAGGGGCACTTTAAAATTGTCATTTTTCACCAAAATCGATGGGTCCGGGGCTTAGGAAATTTCTCATATGCACAAAACTGTTGAAGCTCCTGTTCAAAAAGCATGCTCCGAAATCAACTTTTCATCTCAGGGATTCATTTTGGGATGGTAACTAAAGTTTAAAGCAGAAATAGGGGCACTTTTAAAATTGTCATATTTGACCAAAATCGATGGGTCCGGGGCTTAGGGAATTTCTCATATGCCACAAAACCGTTGAAGCTCCTGTTCAAAAATCATGCTCCGAAATCAACTTTTTTCATCTCAGGGATTCATTTTGGGATGGTACACTAAAGTTTAAAGCAGAAATAGGGGCACTTTAAAATTGTCATTTTTCACCAAAATCGATGGGTCCGGGGCTTAGGGAATTTCTCATATGCACAAAACTGTTGAAGCTCCTGTTCAAAAAGCATGCTCCGAAATCAACTTTTTTTTATCTCAGGGATTCCTTTTGGGATGGCAACTAAAGTTTAAAGCAGAAATAGGGGCACTTTTAAAAATGGTCATTTTTGACCAAAATCGATGGGTCCGGAGCTTAGGGAATTTCTCATATGCAACAAAACCGTTGAAGCTCCTGTTCAAAAATCATGCTCCGAAAATAACTTTTTTTCATCTTAGGGATTCATTTTGGATGGTAACTAAAGTTTAAAGCGGAAATAGGGGCACTTTTAAAAATGTTATTTATGACCAAAATTGATGGTCCGGGGCTTAGGGAATTTCTCATATGCCACAAAACCGTTGAAGCTCCTGTTCAAAAATCATGCTCCGAAAATAACTTTTTTTCATCTCAGGGATTCATTTTGGGATGGTAACTAAAGTTTAAAGCAGAAATAGGGGCACTTTTAAAATTTTTATTTATGACCAAAATTGATGGGTCCGGGGCTTAGGGAATTTCTCATATGCCACAAAACCGTTGAAGCTTCTGTTAAAAAATCATGCTCCGAAAATAACTTTTTTTCATCTCAGGGATTCATTTTGGGATGGTAACTAAAGTTTAAAGCAGAAATAGGGGCACTTTTAAAATTTTCATTTATGACCAAAATTGATGGGTCCAGGGCTTAGGGAATTTCTCATATGCCACAAAACCGTTGAAGCTCCTGTTCAAAAATCATGCTCCGAAATCAACTTTTTCATATCAGGGATTAATTTTTGGATGGTAACTAAAGTTTAAAGCAGAAATAGGGGCACTTTTAAAATTGTCATTTTTCACCAAAATCGATGGGTCCGGGGCTTAGGGAATTTCTCATATGCCACAAAACCGTTGAAGCTCCTGTTTAAAAATCATGCTCCGAAATCAACTTTTTTCATCTCAGGGATTCATTTTGGGATGGTAACTAAAGTTTAAAGCAGAAATAGGGTCACTTTTAAAATTTTCATTTTTGACCAATATCGATGGGTCCGGGGCGTATGGAATTTCTCATATGCCACAAAACCGTTGAAGCTCCTGTTCAAAAAGCAAGCTCCGAAATCAACTTTTTTCATTTCAAGGATTCATTTTGGGATGGTAACTAAAGTTTGAAGCAGAAATAGGGGCACTTTTAAAATTTTCATTTTTGACCAATATCGATGGGTCCGGGGCGTATGGAATTTCTCATATGCCACAAAACCGTTGAAGCTCCTGTTCAAAAAGCAAGCTCCGAAATCAACTTTTTTCATTTCAGGGATTCATTTTGAGATGGTAACTAAAGTTTAAAGCAGAAATAGGGGCACTTTAAAATTTTCATTTTTCACCAAAATCGATGGGTCCGGGGCTTAGGGAATTTCTCATATGCCACAAAACTGTTGAAGCTCCTGTTCAAAAATCATGCTCCGAAATCAACTTTTTTCATCTCAGGGATTCATTTTGGGATGGTAACTAAAGTTTAAAGCAGAAATAGGGGCACTTTTAAAATTGTCATTTTTGACCAAAATCGATGGGTCTGGGGCTTAGGGAATTTCTCATATGCCACAAAACCGTTGAAGCTCCTGTTCAAAAATCATGCTCCGAAATCAACTTTTTTCATCTCAGGGATTAATTTTTGGATGGTAACTAAAGTTTAAAGCAGAAATAGGGGCACTTTTAAAATTGTCATTTTTCACCAAAATCGATGGGTCCGGGGCTTAGGGAATTTCTCATATGCCACAAAACCGTTGAAGCTCCTGTTTAAAAATCATGCTCCGAAATCAACTTTTTTCATCTCAGGGATTCATTTTGGGATGGTAACTAAAGTTTAAAGCAGAAATAGGGTCACTTTTAAAATTTTCATTTTTGACCAATATCGATGGGTCCGGGGCGTATGGAATTTCTCATATGCCACAAAACCGTTGAAGCTCCTGTTCAAAAATCATGCTCCGAAATCAACTTTTTTCATTTCAGGGATTCATTTTGGGATGGTAACTAAAGTTTGAAGCAGAAATAGGGGCACTTTTAAAATTTTCATTTTTGACCAATATCGATGGGTCCGGGTCGTATGGAATTTCTCATATGCCACAAAACCGTTGAAGCTCCTGTTCAAAAATCATGCTCCGAAATCAACTTTTTTCATCTTAGGGATTCATTTTGGGATGGTAACTAAAGTTTAAAGCGGAAATAGGGGCACTTTTAAAATTTTCATTTATGACCAAAATTGATGGGTCCGGGGCTTAGGGAATTTCTCATATGCCACAAAACCGTTGAAGCTCCTGTTTAAAAATCATGCTCCGAAATCAACTTTTTTCATCTCAGGGATTCATTTTGGGATGGTAACTAAAGTTTAAAGCAGAAATAGAGTCACTTTTAAAATTTTCATTTTTGACCAATATCGATGGGTCCGGGTCGTATGGAATTTCTCATATGCCACAAAACCGTTGAAGCTCCTGTTCAAAAATCATGCTCCGAAATCAACTTTTTTCATCTCAGGGATTCATTTTGGGATGGTAACTAAAGTTTAAAGCAGAAATAGGGGCACTTTTAAAATTGTAATTTTTGACCAATATCGATGGGTCCGGGTCGTATGGAATTTCTCATATGCCACAAAACCGTTGAAGCTCCTGTTCAAAAATCATGCTCCGAAATCAACTTTTTTCATCTCAGGGATTCATTTTGGGATGGTAACTAAAGTTTAAAGCAGAAATAGGGGCACTTTTAAAATTGTCATTTTTGACCAAAATCGATGGGTCCGGGGCTTAGGGAATTTCTCATATGCCACAAAACCGTTGAAGCTCCTATTCAAAAATCATGCTCCGAAATCAACTTTTTTCATCTCAGGGATTCATTTTGGGATGGTAACTAAAGTTTAAAGCAGAAATAGGGGCACTTTTAAAATTGTCATTTTTCACCAAAATCGATGGGTCCGGGGCTTAGGGAATTTCTCATATGCACAAAACTGTTGAAGCTCCTGTTCAAAAAGCATGCTCCGAAATCAACTTTTTCATCTCAGGGATTCATTGTGGGATGGTAACTAAAGTTTAAAGCAGAAATAGGGGCACTTTTAAAATTGTCATATTTGACCAAAATCGATGGGTCCGGGGCTTAGGGAATTTCTCATATGCCACAAAACCGTTGAAGCTCCTGTTCAAAAATCATGCTCCGAAATCAACTTTTTTCATCTCAGGGATTCATTTTGGGATGGTACACTAAAGTTTAAAGCAGAAATAGGGGCACTTTTAAAATTGTCATTTTTCACCAAAATCGATGGGTCCGGGGCTTAGGGAATTTCTCATATGCACAAAACTGTTGAAGCTCCTGTTCAAAAAGCATGCTCCGAAATCAACTTTTTTTTATCTCAGGGATTCCTTTTGGGATGGCAACTAAAGTTTAAAGCAGAAATAGAGGCACTTTTAAAATGGTCATTTTTGACCAAAATCGATGGGTCCGGAGCTTAGGTAATTTCTCATATGCAACAAAACCGTTGAAGCTCCTGTTCAAAAATCATGCTCCGAAAATAACTTTTTTTCATCTCAGGGATTCATTTTGGGATGGTAACTAAAGTTTAAAGCGGACATAGGGGCACTTTTAAAAATGTTATTTATGACCAAAATTGATGGGTCCGGGGCTTAGGGAATTTCTCATATGCCACAAAACCGTTGAAGCTTCTGTTCAAAAATCATGCTCCGAAAATAACTTTTTTTCATCTCAGGGATTCATTTTGGGATGGTAACTAAAGTTTAAAGCAGAAATAGGGGCACTTTTAAAATTTTCATTTATGACCAAAATTGATGGGTCTGGGGCTTAGGGAATTTCTCATATGCCACAAAACCGTTGAAGCTCCTGTTAAAAAAGCATGCTCCGAAATCAACTTTTTCATCTCAGGGATTCATTTTGGGATGGTAACTAAAGTTTAAAGCATAAATAGGGGCACTTTTAAAATTGTAATTTTTGACCAAAATCGATGGGTCCGTGGCTTAGGGAATTTCTCATATGCACAAAACTGTTGAAGCTCCTGTTCAAAAAGCATGCTCCGAAATCAACTTTTTTCATCTCAGTGATTCATTTTGGGATGGTAACTAAAGTTTAAAGCAGAAATAGGGGCACTTTTAAATTGTAATTTTTGACCAAAATCGATGGGTCCGTGGCTTAGGGAATTTCTCATATGCCACAAAACCGTTGAAGCTCCTGTTCAAAAATCATGCTCCGAAAATAACTTTTTTTCATCTCAGGGATTCATTTTGGGATGGTAACTAAAGTTTAAAGCAGAAATAGGGGCACTTTTAAAATTTTTATTTATGACCAAAATTGATGGGTCCGGGGCTTAGGGAATTTCTCATATGCCACAAAACCGTTGAAGCTTCTGTTAAAAAATCATGCTCCGAAAATAACTTTTTTTCATCTCAGGGATTCATTTTGGGATGGTAACTAAAGTTTAAAGCAGAAATAGGGGCACTTTTAAAATTTTCATTTATGACCAAAATTGATGGGTCCGGGGCTTAGGGAATTTCTCATATGCCACAAAACCGTTGAAGCTCCTGTTCAAAAATCATGCTCCGAAATCAACTTTTTTCATATCAGGGATTAATTTTTGGATGGTAACTAAAGTTTAAAGCAGAAATAGGGGCACTTTTAAAATTGTAATTTTTGACCAAAATCGATGGGTCCGGGGCTTAGGGAATTTCTCATATGCCACAAAACCGTTGAAGCTCCTGTTTAAAAATCATGCTCCGAAATCAACTTTTTTCATCTCAGGGATTCATTTTGGGATGGTAACTAAAGTTTAAAGCAGAAATAGGGTCACTTTTAAAATTTTCATTTTTGACCAATATTGATGGGTCCGGGGCGTATGGAATTTCTCATATGCCACAAAACCGTTGAAGCTCCTGTTCAATAAGCAAGCTCCGAAATCAACTTTTTTCATTTCAAGGATTCATTTTGGGATGGTAACTAAAGTTTGAAGCAGAAATAGGGGCACTTTTAAAATTTTCATTTTTGACCAATATCGATGGGTCCGGGGCGTATGGAATTTCTCATATGCCACAAAACCGTTGAAGCTCCTGTTCAAAAAGCAAGCTCCGAAATCAACTTTTTTCATCTCAGGGATTCATTTTGGGATGGTAACTAAAGTTTAAAGCAGAAATAGGGGCACTTTTAAAATTTTCATTTTTCACCAAAATCGATGGGTCCGGGGCTTAGGGAATTTCTCATATGCCACAAAACTGTTGAAGCTCCTGCTCAAAAATCATGCTCCGAAATCAACTTTTTTCATCTCAGGGATTCATTTTGGGATGGTAACTAAAGTTTAAAGCAGAAATAGGGGCACTTTTAAATTGTCATTTTTGACCAAAATCGATGGGTCTGGGGCTTAGGGAATTTCTCATATGCCACAAAACCGTTGAAGCTCCTGTTCAAAAATCATGCTCCGAAATCAACTTTTTTCATCTCAGTGATTCATTTTGGGATGGTAACTAAAGTTTAAAGCAGAAATAGGGGCACTTTTAAAATTTTCATTTTTGACCATAATCGATGGGTCTGGAGCTTAGGGAATTTCTCATATGCCACAAAACCGTTGAAGCTCCTGTTCAAAAATCATGCTCCGAAATAAACTTTTTTCATCTCAGGGATTCATTTTGGGATGGTAACTAAAGTTTAAAGCAGAAATAGGGGCACTTTTAAAATTGTCATTTTTCACCAAAACCGATTGGTCCGGGGCTTAGGGAATTTCTTATATGCACAAAACTGTTGAAGCTCCTGTTCAAAAAGCATGCTCCGAAATCAACTTTTTTCATCTCAGGGATTCATTTTGGGATGGTAACTAAAGTTTAAAGCAGAAATAGGGGCACTTTTAAAATTGTCATATTTGACCAAAATCGATGGGTCCGGGGCTTAGGGAATTTCTCATATGCCACAAAACCGTTGAAGCTCCTGTTCAAAAATCATGCTCCGAAATCAACTTTTTTCATATCAGGGATTAATTTTTGGATGGTAACTAAAGTTTAAAGCAGAAATAGTGGCACTTTTAAAATTGTCATTTTTGACCAATATCGATGGGTCCAGGGCGTATGGAATTTCTCATATGCCACAAAACCGTTGAAGCTCCTGTTCAAAAATCATGCTCCGAAATAAACTTTTTTCATCTCAGGGATACATTTTGGGATTGTATCTAAAGTTTAAAGCAGAAATTAGGGGCACTTTTAAAATGTTCATTTTTGACCAAAATCGATGGGTCCGGGGCTTAGGGAATTTCTCATATGCCACAAAACCGTTGAAGCTCCTGTTCAAAAATCATGCTCCGAAATCAACTTTTTTCATCTCAGTGATTCATTTTGGGATGGTAACTAAAGTTTAAAGCAGAAATAGGGGCACTTTTAAAATGTTCATTTTTGACCAAAATCGATGGGTCCGGGGCTTAGGGAATTTCTCATATGCCACAAAACCGTTGAAGCTCCTGTTCAAAAAGCATGCTCCGAAATCAACTTTTTTCATCTCAGTGATTCATTTTGGGATGGTAACTAAAGTTTAAAGCAGAAATAGGGGCACTTTTAAAATTGTAATTTTTGACCAAAATAGATGGGTCCGGGGCTTAGGGAATTTCTCATATGCCACAAAAACGTTGAAGCTTTTGTAAAAAAATCATGCTCAGAAATAAACTTTTTTCATCTCAGGGATTCATTTTGGGATGGTAACTAAAGTTTAAAGCAGAAATAGGGGCACTTTTAAAATTGTCATTTTTCACCAAAATCGATTGGTCCGGGGCTTAGGGAATTTCTTATATGCACAAAACTGTTGAAGCTCCTGTTCAAAAAGCATGCTCCGAAATCAACTTTTTTCATCTCAGGGATTCATTTTGGGATGGTAACTAAAGTTTAAAGCAGAAATAGGGGCACTTTTAAAATTGTCATATTTGACCAAAATCGATGGGTCCGGGGCTTAGGGAATTTCTCATATGCAACAAAACCGTTGAAGCTCCTGTTCAAAAATCATGCTCCGAAATCAACTTTTTTCATATCAGGGATTAATTTTTGGATGGTAACTAAAGTTTAAAGCAGAAATAGGGGCACTTTTAAAATTGTCATTTTTCACCAAAATCGATGGGTCCGGGGCTTAGGGAATTTCTCATATGCACAAAACTGTTGAAGCTCCTGTTCAAAAATCATGCTCTGAAATCAACTTTTTTCATCTCAGGGATTCATTTTGGGATGGTAACTAAAGTTTAAAACAGAAATAGGGGCACTTTTAAAATTGTCATATTTGACCAAAATCGATGGGTCTGGGGCTTAGGGAATTTCTCATATGCCACAAAACCGTTGAAGCTCCTGATAAAAAATCATGCTCCGAAATCAACTTTTTTCATCTCAGGGATTCATTTTGGGATGGCAACTAAAGTTTAAAGCAGAAATAGGGGCACTTTTAAAATTGTCATTTTTGACCAAAATCAATGGGTCCGGGGCTTAGG
Organism: Pseudophryne corroboree; assembly: GCF_028390025.1. Classification (NCBI taxonomy): domain Eukaryota; kingdom Metazoa; phylum Chordata; class Amphibia; order Anura; family Myobatrachidae; genus Pseudophryne; species Pseudophryne corroboree. The sequence continues at coordinate 427,212 of NW_026970148.1, read as the reverse complement.
GAATTTCTCATATGCACAAAACTGTTGAAGCTCCTGTTCAAAAATCATGCTCCGAAATCAACTTTTTTCATCTCAGGGATTCATTTTGGGATGGTAACTAAAGTTTAAAACAGAAATAGGGGCACTTTTAAAATTGTCATATTTGACCAAAATCGATGGGTCCGGGGCTTAGGGAATTTCTCATATGCCACAAAACCGTTGAAGCTCCTGATAAAAAATCATGCTCCGAAATCAACTTTTTTCATCTCAGGGATTCATTTTGGGATGGCAACTAAAGTTTAAAGCAGAAATAGTGGCACTTTTAAAATTTTCATTTTTGACCAATATCGATGGGTCCAGGGCGTATGGAATTTCTCATATGCCACAAAACCGTTGAAGCTCCTGTTCAAAAATCATGCTCCGAAATAAACTTTTTTCATCTCAGGGATACATTTTGGGATTGTATCTAAAGTTTAAAGCAGAAATAGGGGCACTTTTAAAATGTTCATTTTTGACCAAAATCGATGGGTCCGGGGCTTAGGGAATTTCTCATATGCCACAAAACCGTTGAAGCTCCTGTTCAAAAATCATGCTCCGAAATCAACTTTTTTCATCTCAGTGATTCATTTTGGGATGGTAACTAAAGTTTAAAGCAGAAATAGGGGCACTTTTAAAATGTTCATTTTTGACCAAAATCGATGGGTCCGGGGCTTAGGGAATTTCTCATATGCCACAAAACCGTTGAAGCTCCTGTTCAAAAAGCATGCTCCGAAATCAACTTTTTTCATCTCAGTGATTCATTTTGGGATGGTAACTAAAGTTTAAAGCAGAAATAGGGTCACTTTTAAAATTTTCATTTTTGACCAATATCGATGGATCCGGGGCATATGGAATTTCTCATATGCCACAAAACCGTTGAAGCTCCTGTTCAAAAAGCAAGCTCCGAAATAAACTTTTTTCATCTCGGGGATTCATTTTGGGATGGTAACTAAAGTTTGTAGCAGAAATAGGGGCACTTTTAAAATCGTCATTTTTCACCAAAATAGATGGGTCCGGGGCTTAGGGAATTTCTCATATGCCACCAAACCGTTGAAGCTCCTGTTCAAAAATCATGCTCCGAAATCAACTTTTTTCATCTCAGGGATTCATTTTGGGATGGTAACTAAAGTTTAAAGCAGAAATAGGGGCACTTTTAAAATTGTCATTTTTCACCAAAATTGATGGGTCCGGGGCTTAGGGAATTTCTCATATGCCTCAAAACCGTTGAAGCTCCAGTTCAAAAATCATGCTCCGAAATCAACTTTTTTCATCTCAGGGATTCATTTTGGAATGGTAACTAAAGTTTAAAGCAGAAATAGGGTCACTTTTAAAATTTTCATTTTGACCAATATCGATGGGTCCGGGGCGTATGGGATTTCTCATATGCCACAAAACCGTTGAAGCTTCTGTTCAAAAAGCAAGCTCCGAAATCAACTTTTTTCATTTCAGGGATTCATTTTGGCATGGTAACTAAAGTTTAAAGCAGAAATAGGGGCACTTTTAAAATTTTCATTTTTCACCAAAATCGATGGGTCTGGGGCTTAGGGAATTTCTCATATGCCACAAAACCGTTGAAGCTCCTGTTCAAAAATCATGCTCCGAAATCAACTTTTTTCATCTCAGGGATTCATTTTGGGATGGTAACTAAAGTTTAAAGCAGAAATAGGGTCACTTTTAAAATTGTCATTTTTGACCAAAATCGATGGGTCCGGGGCTTAGGGAATTTCTCATATGCCACAAAACCGTTGAAGCTCCTATTCAAAAATCATGCTCCGAAATCAACTTTTTTCATCTCAGGGATTCATTTTGGGATGGTAACTAAAGTTTAAAGCAGAAATAGGGGCACTTTTAAAATTGTCATTTTTGACCAAAATCAATGGGTTCGGGGCTTAGGGAATTTCTCATATGCCACAAAACCGTTGAAGCTCCTGATAAAAAATCATGCTCCGAAATCAACTTTTTTCATCTCAGGGATTCATTTTGGGATGACAACTAAAGTTTAAAGCAGAAATAGGGGCACTTTTAAAATTGTCATTTTTGACCAAAATCAATGGGTCCGGGGCTTAGGGAATTTCTCATATGCACAAAACTGTTGAAGCTCCTGTTCAAAAAGCATGCTTCGAAATCAACTTTTTTCATCTCAGGGATTCATTTTGGGATGGTAACTAAAGTTTAAAGCAGAAATAGTGGCACTTTTAAAATTTTCATTTTTGACCAATATCGATGGGTCCAGGGCGTATGGAATTTCTCATATGCCACAAAACCGTTGAAGCTCCTGTTCAAAAATCATGCTCCGAAATAAACTTTTTTCATCTCAGGGATACATTTTGGGATTGTAACTAAAGTTTAAAGCAGAAATAGGGGCACTTTTAAAATGTTCATTTTTGACCAAAATCGATGGGTCCGGGGCTTAGGGAATTTCTCATATGCCACAAAACCGTTGAAGCTCCTGTTCAAAAATCATGCTCCGAAATCAACTTTTTTCATCTCAGGGATTCATTTTGGAATGGTAACTAAAATTTAAAGCAGAAATAGGGTCACTTTTAAAATTTTCATTTTTGACTAATATCGATGGGTCCGGGGCGTATGGAATTTCTCATATGCCACAAAACCGTTGAAGCTCCTGTTCAAAAAGCAAGCTCCGAAATCAACTTTTTTCATTTCAAGGATTCATTTTGGGATGGTAACTAAAGTTTGAAGCAGAAATAGGGGCACTTTTAAAATTTTCATTTTTGACCAATATCGATGGGTCCGGGGCGTATGGAATTTCTCATATGCCACAAAACCGTTGAAGCTCCTGTTCAAAAAGCAAGCTCCGAAATCAACTTTTTTCATTTCAGGGATTCATTTTGAGATGGTAACTAAAGTTTAAAGCAGAAATAGGGGCACTTTTAAAATTTTCATTTTTCACCAAAATCGATGGGTCTGGGGCTTAGGGAATTTCTCATATGCCACAAAACTGTTGAAGCTCCTGTTCAAAAATCATGCTCCGAAATCAACTTTTTTCATCTCAGGGATTCATTTTGGGATGGTAACTAAAGTTTAAAGCAGAAATAGGGGCACTTTTAAAATTGTCATTTTTGACCAAAATCGATGGGTCTGGGGCTTAGGGAATTTCTCATATGCCACAAAACTGTTGAAGCTCCTGTTCAAAAATCATGCTCCGAAATCAACTTTTTTCATCTCAGGGATTAATTTTTGGATGGTAACTAAAGTTTAAAGCAGAAATAGGGGCACTTTTAAAATTGTCATTTTTCACCAAAATCGATGGGTCCGGGGCTTAGGGAATTTCTCATATGCCACAAAACCGTTGAAGCTCCTGTTTAAAAATCATGCTCCGAAATCAACTTTTTTCATCTCAGGGATTCATTTTGGGATGGTAACTAAAGTTTAAAGCAGAAATAGGGTCACTTTTAAAATTTTCATTTTTGACCAATATCGATGGGTCCGGGGCGTATGGAATTTCTCATATGCCACAAAACCGTTGAAGCTCCTGTTCAAAAATCATGCTCCGAAATCAACTTTTTTCATTTCAGGGATTCATTTTGGGATGGTAACTAAAGTTTGAAGCAGAAATAGGGGCACTTTTAAAATTTTCATTTTTGACCAATATCGATGGGTCCGGGTCGTATGGAATTTCTCATATGCCACAAAACCGTTGAAGCTCCTGTTCAAAAATCATGCTCCGAAATCAACTTTTTTCATCTCAGGGATTCATTTTGGGATGGTAACTAAAGTTTAAAGCAGAAATAGGGGCACTTTTAAAATTGTCATTTTTGACCAATATCGATGGGTCCGGGTCGTATGGAATTTCTCATATGCCACAAAACCGTTGAAGCTCCTGTTCAAAAATCATGCTCCGAAATCAACTTTTTTCATCTCAGGGATTCATTTTGGGATGGTAACTAAAGTTTAAAGCAGAAATAGGGGCACTTTTAAAATTGTCATTTTTGACCAAAATCGATGGGTCCGGGGCTTAGGGAATTTCTCATATGCCACAAAACCGTTGAAGCTCCTATTCAAAAATCATGCTCCGAAATCAACTTTTTTCATCTCAGGGATTCATTTTGGGATGGTAACTAAAGTTTAAAGCAGAAATAGGGGCACTTTTAAAATTGTCATTTTTCACCAAAATCGATGGGTCCGGGGCTTAGGAAATTTCTCATATGCACAAAACTGTTGAAGCTCCTGTTCAAAAAGCATGCTCCGAAATCAACTTTTTTTTATCTCAGGGATTCCTTTTGGGATGGCAACTAAAGTTTAAAGCAGAAATAGGGGCACTTTTAAAAAATGGTCATTTTTGACCAAAATCGATGGGTCCGGAGCTTAGGGAATTTCTCATATGCAACAAAACCGTTGAAGCTCCTGTTCAAAAATCATGCTCCGAAAATAACTTTTTTTCATCTTAGGGATTCATTTTGGGATGGTAACTAAAGTTTAAAGCGGAAATAGGGGCACTTTTAAAAATGTTATTTATGACCAAAATTGATGGGTCCGGGGCTTAGGGAATTTCTCATATGCCACAAAACCGTTGAAGCTCCTGTTCAAAAATCATGCTCCGAAAATAACTTTTTTTCATCTCAGGGATTCATTTTGGGATGGTAACTAAAGTTTAAAGCAGAAATAGGGGCACTTTTAAAATTTTTATTTATGACCAAAATTGATGGGTCCGGGGCTTAGGGAATTTCTCATATGCCACAAAACCGTTGAAGCTTCTGTTAAAAAATCATGCTCCGAAAATAACTTTTTTTCATCTCAGGGATTCATTTTGGGATGGTAACTAAAGTTTAAAGCAGAAATAGGGGCACTTTTAAAATTTTCATTTATGACCAAAATTGATGGGTCCGGGGCTTAGGGAATTTCTCATATGCCACAAAACCGTTGAAGCTCCTGTTCAAAAATCATGCTCCGAAATCAACTTTTTTCATATCAGGGATTAATTTTTGGATGGTAACTAAAGTTTAAAGCAGAAATAGGGGCACTTTTAAAATTGTAATTTTTGACCAAAATCGATGGGTCCGGGGCTTAGGGAATTTCTCATATGCCACAAAACCGTTGAAGCTCCTGTTTAAAAATCATGCTCCGAAATCAACTTTTTTCATCTCAGGGATTCATTTTGGGATGGTAACTAAAGTTTAAAGCAGAAATAGGGTCACTTTTAAAATTTTCATTTTTGACCAATATTGATGGGTCCGGGGCGTATGGAATTTCTCATATGCCACAAAACCGTTGAAGCTCCTGTTCAAAAAGCAAGCTCCGAAATCAACTTTTTTCATTTCAAGGATTCATTTTGGGATGGTAACTAAAGTTTGAAGCAGAAATAGGGGCACTTTTAAAATTTTCATTTTTGACCAATATCGATGGGTCTGGGGCTTAGGGAATTTCTCATATGCCACAAAACTGTTGAAGCTCCTGCTCAAAAATCATGCTCCGAAATCAACTTTTTTCATCTCAGGGATTCATTTTGGGATGGTAACTAAAGTTTAAAGCAGAAATAGGGGCACTTTTAAAATTGTCATTTTTGACCAAAATCGATGGGTCTGGGGCTTAGGGAATTTCTCATATGCCACAAAACCGTTGAAGCTCCTGTTCAAAAATCATGCTCCGAAATCAACTTTTTTCATCTCAGGGATTAATTTTTGGATGGTAACTAAAGTTTAAAGCAGAAATAGGGGCACTTTTAAAATTGTCATTTTTCACCAAAATCGATGGGTCCGGGGCTTAGGGAATTTCTCATATGCCACAAAACCGTTGAAGCTCCTGTTTAAAAATCATGCTCCGAAATCAACTTTTTTCATCTCAGGGATTCATTTTGGGATGGTAACTAAAGTTTAAAGCAGAAATAGGGTCACTTTTAAAATTTTCATTTTTGACCAATATCGATGGGTCCGGGGCGTATGGAATTTCTCATATGCCACAAAACCGTTGAAGCTCCTGTTCAAAAATCATGCTCCGAAATCAACTTTTTTCATTTCAGGGATTCATTTTGGGATGGTAACTAAAGTTTGAAGCAGAAATAAGGGCACTTTTAAAATTTTCATTTTTGACCAATATCGATGGGTCCGGGTCGTATGGAATTTCTCATATGCCACAAAACCGTTGAAGCTCCTGTTCAAAAATCATGCTCCGAAATCAACTTTTTTCATCTCAGGGATTCATTTTGGGATGGTAACTAAAGTTTAAAGCAGAAATAGGGGCACTTTTAAAATTGTCATTTTTGACCAATATCGATGGGTCCGGGTCGTATGGAATTTCTCATATGCCACAAAACCGTTGAAGCTCCTGTTCAAAAATCATGCTCCGAAATCAACTTTTTTCATCTCAGGGATTCATTTTGGGATGGTAACTAAAGTTTAAAGCAGAAATAGGGGCACTTTTAAAATTGTCATTTTTGACCAAAATCGATGGGTCCGGGGCTTAGGGAATTTCTCATATGCCACAAAACCGTTGAAGCTCCTATTCAAAAATCATGCTCCGAAATCAACTTTTTTCATCTCAGGGATTCATTTTGGGATGGTAACTAAAGTTTAAAGCAGAAATAGGGGCACTTTTAAAATTGTCATTTTTCACCAAAATCGATGGGTCCGGGGCTTAGGAAATTTCTCATATGCACAAAACTGTTGAAGCTCCTGTTCAAAAAGCATGCTCCGAAATCAACTTTTTCATCTCAGGGATTCATTTTGGGATGGTAACTAAAGTTTAAAGCAGAAATAGGGGCACTTTTAAAATTGTCATATTTGACCAAAATCGATGGGTCCGGGGCTTAGGGAATTTCTCATATGCCACAAAACCGTTGAAGCTCCTGTTCAAAAATCATGCTCCGAAATCAACTTTTTTCATCTCAGGGATTCATTTTGGGATGGTACACTAAAGTTTAAAGCAGAAATAGGGGCACTTTTAAAATTGTCATTTTTCACCAAAATCGATGGGTCCGGGGCTTAGGGAATTTCTCATATGCACAAAACTGTTGAAGCTCCTGTTCAAAAAGCATGCTCCGAAATCAACTTTTTTTTATCTCAGGGATTCCTTTTGGGATGGCAACTAAAGTTTAAAGCAGAAATAGGGGCACTTTTAAAAAATGGTCATTTTTGACCAAAATCGATGGGTCCGGAGCTTAGGGAATTTCTCATATGCAACAAAACCGTTGAAGCTCCTGTTCAAAAATCATGCTCCGAAAATAACTTTTTTTCATCTTAGGGATTCATTTTGGGATGGTAACTAAAGTTTAAAGCGGAAATAGGGGCACTTTTAAAAATGTTATTTATGACCAAAATTGATGGGTCCGGGGCTTAGGGAATTTCTCATATGCCACAAAACCGTTGAAGCTCCTGTTCAAAAATCATGCTCCGAAAATAACTTTTTTTCATCTCAGGGATTCATTTTGGGATGGTAACTAAAGTTTAAAGCAGAAATAGGGGCACTTTTAAAATTTTTATTTATGACCAAAATTGATGGGTCCGGGGCTTAGGGAATTTCTCATATGCCACAAAACCGTTGAAGCTTCTGTTAAAAAATCATGCTCCGAAAATAACTTTTTTTCATCTCAGGGATTCATTTTGGGATGGTAACTAAAGTTTAAAGCAGAAATAGGGGCTCTTTTAAAATTTTCATTTATGACCAAAATTGATGGGTCCGGGGCTTAGGGAATTTCTCATATGCCACAAAACCGTTGAAGCTCCTGTTCAAAAATCATGCTCCGAAATCAACTTTTTTCATATCAGGGATTAATTTTTGGATGGTAACTAAAGTTTAAAGCAGAAATAGGGGCACTTTTAAAATTGTCATTTTTCACCAAAATCGATGGGTCCGGGGCTTAGGGAATTTCTCATATGCCACAAAACCGTTGAAGCTCCTGTTTAAAAATCATGCTCCGAAATCAACTTTTTTCATCTCAGGGATTCATTTTGGGATGGTAACTAAAGTTTAAAGCAGAAATAGGGTCACTTTTAAAATTTTCATTTTTGACCAATATCGATGGGTCCGGGGCGTATGGAATTTCTCATATGCCACAAAACCGTTGAAGCTCCTGTTCAAAAAGCAAGCTCCGAAATCAACTTTTTTCATTTCAAGGATTCATTTTGGGATGGTAACTAAAGTTTGAAGCAGAAATAGGGGCACTTTTAAAATTTTCATTTTTGACCAATATCGATGGGTCCGGGGCGTATGGAATTTCTCATATGCCACAAAACCGTTGAAGCTCCTGTTCAAAAAGCAAGCTCCGAAATCAACTTTTTTCATTTCAGGGATTCATTTTGAGATGGTAACTAAAGTTTAAAGCAGAAATAGGGGCACTTTTAAAATTTTCATTTTTCACCAAAATCGATGGGTCCGGGGCTTAGGGAATTTCTCATATGCCACAAAACTGTTGAAGCTCCTGTTCAAAAATCATGCTCCGAAATCAACTTTTTTCATCTCAGGGATTCATTTTGGGATGGTAACTAAAGTTTAAAGCAGAAATAGGGGCACTTTTAAAATTGTCATTTTTGACCAAAATCGATGGGTCTGGGGCTTAGGGAATTTCTCATATGCCACAAAACCGTTGAAGCTCCTGTTCAAAAATCATGCTCCGAAATCAACTTTTTTCATCTCAGGGATTAATTTTTGGATGGTAACTAAAGTTTAAAGCAGAAATAGGGGCACTTTTAAAATTGTCATTTTTCACCAAAATCGATGGGTCCGGGGCTTAGGGAATTTCTCATATGCCACAAAACCGTTGAAGCTCCTGTTTAAAAATCATGCTCCGAAATCAACTTTTTTCATCTCAGGGATTCATTTTGGGATGGTAACTAAAGTTTAAAGCAGAAATAGGGTCACTTTTAAAATTTTCATTTTTGACCAATATCGATGGGTCCGGGGCGTATGGAATTTCTCATATGCCACAAAACCGTTGAAGCTCCTGTTCAAAAATCATGCTCCGAAATCAACTTTTTTCATTTCAGGGATTCATTTTGGGATGGTAACTAAAGTTTGAAGCAGAAATAGGGGCACTTTTAAAATTTTCATTTTTGACCAATATCGATGGGTCCGGGTCGTATGGAATTTCTCATATGCCACAAAACCGTTGAAGCTCCTGTTCAAAAATCATGCTCCGAAATCAACTTTTTTCATCTCAGGGATTCATTTTGGGATGGTAACTAAAGTTTAAAGCAGAAATAGGGGCACTTTTAAAATTGTCATTTTTGACCAATATCGATGGGTCCGGGTCGTATGGAATTTCTCATATGCCACAAAACCGTTGAAGCTCCTGTTCAAAAATCATGCTCCGAAATCAACTTTTTTCATCTCAGGGATTCATTTTGGGATGGTAACTAAAGTTTAAAGCAGAAATAGGGGCACTTTTAAAATTGTCATTTTTGACCAAAATCGATGGGTCCGGGGCTTAGGGAATTTCTCATATGCCACAAAACCGTTGAAGCTCCTATTCAAAAATCATGCTCCGAAATCAACTTTTTTCATCTCAGGGATTCATTTTGGGATGGTAACTAAAGTTTAAAGCAGAAATAGGGGCACTTTTAAAATTGTCATTTTTCACCAAAATCGATGGGTCCGGGGCTTAGGAAATTTCTCATATGCACAAAACTGTTGAAGCTCCTGTTCAAAAAGCATGCTCCGAAATCAACTTTTTCATCTCAGGGATTCATTTTGGGATGGTAACTAAAGTTTAAAGCAGAAATAGGGGCACTTTTAAAATTGTCATATTTGACCAAAATCGATGGGTCCGGGGCTTAGGGAATTTCTCATATGCCACAAAACCGTTGAAGCTCCTGTTCAAAAATCATGCTCCGAAATCAACTTTTTTCATCTCAGGGATTCATTTTGGGATGGTACACTAAAGTTTAAAGCAGAAATAGGGGCACTTTTAAAATTGTCATTTTTCACCAAAATCGATGGGTCCGGGGCTTAGGGAATTTCTCATATGCACAAAACTGTTGAAGCTCCTGTTCAAAAAGCATGCTCCGAAATCAACTTTTTTTTATCTCAGGGATTCCTTTTGGGATGGCAACTAAAGTTTAAAGCAGAAATAGGGGCACTTTTAAAAAATGGTCATTTTTGACCAAAATCGATGGGTCCGGAGCTTAGGGAATTTCTCATATGCAACAAAACCGTTGAAGCTCCTGTTCAAAAATCATGCTCCGAAAATAACTTTTTTTCATCTTAGGGATTCATTTTGGGATGGTAACTAAAGTTTAAAGCGGAAATAGGGGCACTTTTAAAAATGTTATTTATGACCAAAATTGATGGGTCCGGGGCTTAGGGAATTTCTCATATGCCACAAAACCGTTGAAGCTCCTGTTCAAAAATCATGCTCCGAAAATAACTTTTTTTCATCTCAGGGATTCATTTTGGGATGGTAACTAAAGTTTAAAGCAGAAATAGGGGCACTTTTAAAATTTTTATTTATGACCAAAATTGATGGGTCCGGGGCTTAGGGAATTTCTCATATGCCACAAAACCGTTGAAGCTTCTGTTAAAAAATCATGCTCCGAAAATAACTTTTTTTCATCTCAGGGATTCATTTTGGGATGGTAACTAAAGTTTAAAGCAGAAATAGGGGCACTTTTAAAATTTTCATTTATGACCAAAATTGATGGGTCCGGGGCTTAGGGAATTTCTCATATGCCACAAAACCGTTGAAGCTCCTGTTCAAAAATCATGCTCCGAAATCAACTTTTTTCATATCAGGGATTAATTTTTGGATGGTAACTAAAGTTTAAAGCAGAAATAGGGGCACTTTTAAAATTGTCATTTTTCACCAAAATCGATGGGTCCGGGGCTTAGGGAATTTCTCATATGCCACAAAACCGTTGAAGCTCCTGTTTAAAAATCATGCTCCGAAATCAACTTTTTTCATCTCAGGGATTCATTTTGGGATGGTAACTAAAGTTTAAAGCAGAAATAGGGTCACTTTTAAAATTTTCATTTTTGACCAATATCGATGGGTCCGGGGCGTATGGAATTTCTCATATGCCACAAAACCGTTGAAGCTCCTGTTCAAAAAGCAAGCTCCGAAATCAACTTTTTTCATTTCAAGGATTCATTTTGGGATGGTAACTAAAGTTTGAAGCAGAAATAGGGGCACTTTTAAAATTTTCATTTTTGACCAATATCGATGGGTCCGGGGCGTATGGAATTTCTCATATGCCACAAAACCGTTGAAGCTCCTGTTCAAAAAGCAAGCTCCGAAATCAACTTTTTTCATTTCAGGGATTCATTTTGAGATGGTAACTAAAGTTTAAAGCAGAAATAGGGGCACTTTTAAAATTTTCATTTTTCACCAAAATCGATGGGTCCGGGGCTTAGGGAATTTCTCATATGCCACAAAACTGTTGAAGCTCCTGTTCAAAAATCATGCTCCGAAATCAACTTTTTTCATCTCAGGGATTCATTTTGGGATGGTAACTAAAGTTTAAAGCAGAAATAGGGGCACTTTTAAAATTGTCATTTTTGACCAAAATCGATGGGTCTGGGGCTTAGGGAATTTCTCATATGCCACAAAACCGTTGAAGCTCCTGTTCAAAAATCATGCTCCGAAATCAACTTTTTTCATCTCAGGGATTAATTTTTGGATGGTAACTAAAGTTTAAAGCAGAAATAGGGGCACTTTTAAAATTGTCATTTTTCACCAAAATCGATGGGTCCGGGGCTTAGGGAATTTCTCATATGCCACAAAACCGTTGAAGCTCCTGTTTAAAAATCATGCTCCGAAATCAACTTTTTTCATCTCAGGGATTCATTTTGGGATGGTAACTAAAGTTTAAAGCAGAAATAGGGTCACTTTTAAAATTTTCATTTTTGACCAATATCGATGGGTCCGGGGCGTATGGAATTTCTCATATGCCACAAAACCGTTGAAGCTCCTGTTCAAAAAGCATGCTCCGAAATCAACTTTTTTCATCTCAGGGATTCATTTTGGGATGGTAACTAAAGTTTAAAGCAGAAATAGGGGCACTTTTAAAATTGTAATTTTTGACCAAAATAGATGGGTCCGGGGCTTAGGGAATTTCTCATATGCCACAAAAACGTTGAAGCTTTTGTAAAAAAATCATGCTCAGAAATCAACTTTTTTCATCTCAGGGATTCATTTTGGGATGGTAACTAAAGTTTAAAGCAGAAATAGGGGCACTTTTAAAATTTTCATTTTTGACCATAATCGATGGGTCTGGAGCTTAGGGAATTTCTCATATGCCACAAAACCGTTGAAGCTCCTGTTCAAAAATCATGCTCCGAAATAAACTTTTTTCATCTCAGGGATTCATTTTGGGATGGTAACTAAAGTTTAAAGCAGAAATAGGGGCACTTTTAAAATTGTCATTTTTCACCAAAATCGATGGGTCCGGGGCTTAGGGAATTTCTCATATGCCACAAAACCGTTGAAGCTCCTGTTTAAAAATCATGCTCCGAAATCAACTTTTTTCATCTCAGGGATTCATTTTGGGATGGTAACTAAAGTTTAAAGCAGAAATAGGGTCACTTTTAAAATTTTCATTTTTGACCAATATCGATGGGTCCGGGGCGTATGGAATTTCTCATATGCCACAAAACCGTTGAAGCTCCTGTTCAAAAATCATGCTCCGAAATCAACTTTTTTCATTTCAGGGATTCATTTTGGGATGGTAACTAAAGTTTGAAGCAGAAATAGGGGCACTTTTAAAATTTTCATTTTTGACCAATATCGATGGGTCCGGGTCGTATGGAATTTCTCATATGCCACAAAACCGTTGAAGCTCCTGTTCAAAAATCATGCTCCGAAATCAACTTTTTTCATCTCAGGGATTCATTTTGGGATGGTAACTAAAGTTTAAAGCAGAAATAGGGGCACTTTTAAAATTGTCATTTTTGACCAATATCGATGGGTCCGGGTCGTATGGAATTTCTCATATGCCACAAAACCGTTGAAGCTCCTGTTCAAAAATCATGCTCCGAAATCAACTTTTTTCATCTCAGGGATTCATTTTGGGATGGTAACTAAAGTTTAAAGCAGAAATAGGGGCACTTTTAAAATTGTCATTTTTGACCAAAATCGATGGGTCCGGGGCTTAGGGAATTTCTCATATGCCACAAAACCGTTGAAGCTCCTATTCAAAAATCATGCTCCGAAATCAACTTTTTTCATCTCAGGGATTCATTTTGGGATGGTAACTAAAGTTTAAAGCAGAAATAGGGGCACTTTTAAAATTGTCATTTTTCACCAAAATCGATGGGTCCGGGGCTTAGGAAATTTCTCATATGCACAAAACTGTTGAAGCTCCTGTTCAAAAAGCATGCTCCGAAATCAACTTTTTCATCTCAGGGATTCATTTTGGGATGGTAACTAAAGTTTAAAGCAGAAATAGGGGCACTTTTAAAATTGTCATATTTGACCAAAATCGATGGGTCCGGGGCTTAGGGAATTTCTCATATGCCACAAAACCGTTGAAGCTCCTGTTCAAAAATCATGCTCCGAAATCAACTTTTTTCATCTCAGGGATTCATTTTGGGATGGTACACTAAAGTTTAAAGCAGAAATAGGGACACTTTTAAAATTGTCATTTTTCACCAAAATCGATGGGTCCGGGGCTTAGGGAATTTCTCATATGCACAAAACTGTTGAAGCTCCTGTTCAAAAAGCATGCTCCGAAATCAACTTTTTTTTATCTCAGGGATTCCTTTTGGGATGGCAACTAAAGTTTAAAGCAGAAATAGGGGCACTTTTAAAAAATGGTCATTTTTGACCAAAATCGATGGGTCCGGAGCTTAGGGAATTTCTCATATGCAACAAAACCGTTGAAGCTCCTGTTCAAAAATCATGCTCCGAAAATAACTTTTTTTCATCTTAGGGATTCATTTTGGGATGGTAACTAAAGTTTAAAGCGGAAATAGGGGCACTTTTAAAAATGTTATTTATGACCAAAATTGATGGGTCCGGGGCTTAGGGAATTTCTCATATGCCACAAAACCGTTGAAGCTCCTGTTCAAAAATCATGCTCCGAAAATAACTTTTTTTCATCTCAGGGATTCATTTTGGGATGGTAACTAAAGTTTAAAGCAGAAATAGGGGCACTTTTAAAATTTTTATTTATGACCAAAATTGATGGGTCCGGGGCTTAGGGAATTTCTCATATGCCACAAAACCGTTGAAGCTTCTGTTAAAAAATCATGCTCCGAAAATAACTTTTTTTCATCTCAGGGATTCATTTTGGGATGGTAACTAAAGTTTAAAGCAGAAATAGGGGCACTTTTAAAATTTTCATTTATGACCAAAATTGATGGGTCCGGGGCTTAGGGAATTTCTCATATGCCACAAAACCGTTGAAGCTCCTGTTCAAAAATCATGCTCCGAAATCAACTTTTTTCATATCAGGGATTAATTTTTGGATGGTAACTAAAGTTTAAAGCAGAAATAGGGGCACTTTTAAAATTGTCATTTTTCACCAAAATCGATGGGTCCGGGGCTTAGGGAATTTCTCATATGCCACAAAACCGTTGAAGCTCCTGTTTAAAAATCATGCTCCGAAATCAACTTTTTTCATCTCAGGGATTCATTTTGGGATGGTAACTAAAGTTTAAAGCAGAAATAGAGTCACTTTTAAAATTTTCATTTTTGACCAATATCGATGGGTCCGGGGCGTATGGAATTTCTCATATGCCACAAAACCGTTGAAGCTCCTGTTCAAAAATCATGCTCCGAAATCAACTTTTTTCATTTCAGGGATTCATTTTGGGATGGTAACTAAAGTTTAAAGCAGAAATAGGGGCACTTTTAAAATTGTCATTTTTGACCAATATCGATGGGTCCGGGTCGTATGGAATTTCTCATATGCCACAAAACCGTTGAAGCTCCTGTTCAAAAATCATGCTCCGAAATCAACTTTTTTCATCTCAGGGATTCATTTTGGGATGGTAACTAAAGTTTAAAGCAGAAATAGGGGCACTTTTAAAATTGTCATTTTTGACCAAAATCGATGGGTCCGGGGCTTAGGGAATTTCTCATTTGCCACAAAACCGTTGAAGCTCCTATTCAAAAATCATGCTCCGAAATCAACTTTTTTCATCTCAGGGATTCATTTTGGGATGGTAACTAAAGTTTAAAGCAGAAATAGGGGCACTTTTAAAATTGTCATTTTTCACCAAAATCGATGGGTCCGGGGCTTAGGGAATTTCTCATATGCACAAAACTGTTGAAGCTCCTGTTCAAAAAGCATGCTCCGAAATCAACTTTTTCATCTCAGGGATTCATTTTGGGATGGTAACTAAAGTTTAAAGCAGAAATAGGGGCACTTTTAAAATTGTCATATTTGACCAAAATCGATGGGTCCGGGGCTTAGGGAATTTCTCATATGCCACAAAACCGTTGAAGCTCCTGTTCAAAAATCATGCTCCGAAATCAACTTTTTTCATCTCAGGGATTCATTTTGGGATGGTACACTAAAGTTTAAAGCAGAAATAGGGGCACTTTTAAAATTGTCATTTTTCACCAAAATCGATGGGTCCGGGGCTTAGGGAATTTCTCATATGCACAAAACTGTTGAAGCTCCTGTTCAAAAAGCATGCTCCGAAATCAACTTTTTTTTATCTCAGGGATTCCTTTTGGGATGGCAACTAAAGTTTAAAGCAGAAATAGAGGCACTTTTAAAATGGTCATTTTTGACCAAAATCGATGGGTCCGGAGCTTAGGGAATTTCTCATATGCAACAAAACCGTTGAAGCTCCTGTTCAAAAATCATGCTCCGAAAATAACTTTTTTTCATCTCAGGGATTCATTTTGGGATGGTAACTAAAGTTTAAAGCGGACATAGGGGCACTTTTAAAAATGTTATTTATGACCAAAATTGATGGGTCCGGGGCTTAGGGAATTTCTCATATGCCACAAAACCGTTGAAGCTCCTGTTCAAAAATCATGCTCCGAAAATAACTTTTTTTCATCTCAGGGATTCATTTTGGGATGGTAACTAAAGTTTAAAGCAGAAATAGGGGCACTTTTAAAATTTTCATTTATGACCAAAATTGATGGGTCTGGGGCTTAGGGAATTTCTCATATGCCACAAAACCGTTGAAGCTCCTGTTCAAAAAGCATGCTCCGAAATCAACTTTTTCATCTCAGGGATTCATTTTGGGATGGTAACTAAAGTTTAAAGCATAAATAGGGGCACTTTTAAAATTGTAATTTTTGACCAAAATCGATGGGTCCGTGGCTTAGGGAATTTCTCATATGCACAAAACTGTTGAAGCTCCTGTTCAAAAAGCATGCTCCGAAATCAACTTTTTTCATCTCAGTGATTCATTTTGGGATGGTAACTAAAGTTTAAAGCAGAAATAGGGGCACTTTTAAAATTGTAATTTTTGACCAAAATAGATGGGTCCGGGGCTTAGGGAATTTCTCATATGCCACAAAAACGTTGAAGCTTTTGTAAAAAAATCATGCTCAGAAATCAACTTTTTTCATCTCAGGGATTCATTTTGGGATGGTAACTAAAGTTTAAAGCAGAAATAGGGGCACTTTTAAAATTTTCATTTTTGACCATAATCGATGGGTCTGGAGCTTAGGGAATTTCTCATATGCCACAAAACCGTTGAAGCTCCTGTTCAAAAATCATGCTCCGAAATAAACTTTTTTCATCTCAGGGATTCATTTTGGGATGGTAACTAAAGTTTAAAGCAGAAATAGGGGCACTTTTAAAATTGTCATTTTTCACCAAAATCGATGGGTCCGGGGCTTAGGGAATTTCTTATATGCACAAAACTGTTGAAGCTCCTGTTCAAAAAGCATGCTCCGAAATCAACTTTTTTCATCTCAGGGATTCATTTTGGGATGGTAACTAAAGTTTAAAGCAGAAATAGGGGCACTTTTAAAATTGTCATATTTGACCAAAATCGATGGGTCCGGGGCTTAGGGAATTTCTCATATGCCACAAAACCGTTGAAGCTCCTGTTCAAAAATCATGCTCCGAAATAAACTTTTTTCATCTCAGGGATTCATTTTGGGATGGTAACTAAAGTTTAAAGCAGAAATAGGGGCACTTTTAAAATTGTCATTTTTCACCAAAATCGATGGGTCCGGGGCTTAGGGAATTTCTTATATGCACAAAACTGTTGAAGCTCCTGTTCAAAAAGCATGCTCCGAAATCAACTTTTTTCATCTCAGGGATTCATTTTGGGATGGTAACTAAAGTTTAAAGCAGAAATAGGGGCACTTTTAAAATTGTCATATTTGACCAAAATCGATGGGTCCGGGGCTTAGGGAATTTCTCATATGCCACAAAACCGTTGAAGCTCCTGTTCAAAAATCATGCTCCGAAATCAACTTTTTTCATCTCAGGGATTCATTTTGGGATGGTAACTAAAGTTTAAAGCAGAAATAGGGGCACTTTTAAAATTTTCATTTATGATCAAAATTGATGGGTCCGGGGCTTAGGGAATTTCTCATATGCCACAAAACCGTTGAAGCTCCTGTTCAAAAGCATGCTCCGAAATCAACTTTTTCATCTCAGGGATTCATTTTGGAATGGTAACTAAAGTTTAAAGCATAAATAGGCGCACTTTTAAAATTGTAATTTTTGACCAAAATCGATGGGTCCGTGGCTTAGGGAATTTCTCATATGCACAAAACTGTTAAAGCTCCTGTTCAAAAAGCATGCTCCGAAATCAACTTTTTTCATCTCAGGGATTCATTTTGGGATGGTAACTAAAGTTTAAAGCAGAAATAGGGGCACTTTTAAAATTGTCATTTTTGACCAAAATCGATGGGTCCGTGGCTTAGGGAATTTCTCATATGCACAAAACTGTTGAAGCTCCTGTTCAAAAAGCATGCTCCGAAATCAACTTTTTTTCATCTCAGGGATTCATTTTGGGATGGTAACTAAAGTTTAACGCAGAAATAGGGGCACTTTTAAAATTGTCATTTTTGACCAAAATCGATGGGTCCGGGGCTTAGGGAATTTCTCATATGCCACAAAACCGTTGAAGCTCCTTTTCAAAAAGCATGCTCCGAAATCAACTTTTTTCATCTCAGGGATTCATTTTGGGATGGTAACTAAAGTTTAAAGCAGAAACAGGGGCACTTTTAAAATTTTCATTTTTGACCAAAATCGATGGGTCTGGGGCTTAGGGAATTTCTCATATGCAACAATACCGTTGAAGCTCCTGTTCAAAAATCATGCTCCGAAAATAACTTTTTTTCATCTCAGGGATTCATTTTGGGATGGTAACTAAAGTTTAAAGCAGAAATAGGGGCACTTTTAAAATTTTCATTTTTGACCATAATCGATGGGTCTGGAGCTTAGGGAATTTCTCATATGCCACAAAACCGTTGAAGCTCCTGTTCAAAAATCATGCTCCGAAATCAACTTTTTTCATCTCAGGGATTCATTTTGGGATGGTAACTAAAGTTTAAAGCAGAAATAGGGGCACTTTTAAAATTGTCATTTTTCACCAAAATCGATGGGTCCGGGGCTTAGGGAATTTCTCATATGCACAAAACTGTTGAAGCTCCTGTTCAAAAATCATGCTCCGAAATCAACTTTTTTCATCTCAGGGATTCATTTTGGGATGGTAACTAAAGTTTAAAACAGAAATAGGGGCACTTTTAAAATTGTCATTTTTGACCAAAATCAATGGGTCCGGGGCTTAGGGAATTTCTCATATGCACAAAACTGTTGAAGCTCCTGTTCAAAAAGCATGCTTCGAAATCAACTTTTTTCATCTCAGGGATTCATTTTGGGATGGTAACTAAAGTTTAAAGCAGAAATAGTGGCACTTTTAAAATTTTCATTTTTGACCAATATCGATGGGTCCAGGGCGTATGGAATTTCTCATATGCCACAAAACCGTTGAAGCTCCTGTTCAAAAATCATGCTCCGAAATAAACTTTTTTCATCTCAGGGATACATTTTGGGATTGTATCTAAAGTTTAAAGCAGAAATAGGGGCACTTTTAAAATGTTCATTTTTGACCAAAATCGATGGGTCCGGGGCTTAGGGAATTTCTCATATGCCACAAAACCGTTGAAGCTCCTGTTCAAAAATCATGCTCCGAAATCAACTTTTTTCATCTCAGTGATTCATTTTGGGATGGTAACTAAAGTTTAAAGCAGAAATAGGGGCACTTTTAAAATGTTCATTTTTGACCAAAATCGATGGGTCCGGGGCTTAGGGAATTTCTCATATGCCACAAAACCGTTGAAGCTCCTGTTCAAAAAGCATGCTCCGAAATCAACTTTTTTCATCTCAGGGATTCATTTTGGGATGGTAACTAAAGTTTAAAGCAGAAATAGGGGCACTTTTAAAATTGTAATTTTTGACCAAAATAGATGGGTCCGGGGCTTAGGGAATTTCTCATATGCCACAAAAACGTTGAAGCTTTTGTAAAAAAATCATGCTCAGAAATCAACTTTTTTCATCTCAGGGATTCATTTTGGGATGGTAACTAAAGTTTAAAGTAGAAATAGGGGCACTTTTAAAATTTTCATTTTTGACCATAATCGATGGGTCTGGAGCTTAGGGAATTTCTCATATGCCACAAAACCGTTGAAGCTCCTGTTCAAAAATCATGCTCCGAAATAAACTTTTTTCATCTCAGGGATTCATTTTGGGATGGTAACTAAAGTTTAAAGCAGAAATAGGGGCACTTTTAAAATTGTCATTTTTCACCAAAATCGATGGGTCCGGGGCTTAGGGAATTTCTTATATGCACAAAACTGTTGAAGCTCCTGTTCAAAAAGCATGCTCCGAAATCAACTTTTTTCATCTCAGGGATTCATTTTGGGATGGTAACTAAAGTTTAAAGCAGAAATAGGGGCACTTTTAAAATTGTCATATTTGACCAAAATCGATGGGTCCGGGGCTTAGGGAATTTCTCATATGCCACAAAACCGTTGAAGCTCCTGTTCAAAAATCATGCTCCGAAATCAACTTTTTTCATCTCAGGGATTCATTTTGGGATGGTAACTAAAGTTTAAAGCAGAAATAGGGGCACTTTTAAAATTTTCATTTATGACCAAAATTGATGGGTCCGGGGCTTAGGGAATTTCTCATATGCCACAAAACCGTTGAAGCTCCTGTTCAAAAGCATGCTCCGAAATCAACTTTTTCATCTCAGGGATTCATTTTGGAATGGTAACTAAAGTTTAAAGCATAAATAGGCGCACTTTTAAAATTGTAATTTTTTACCAAAATCGATGGGTCCGTGGCTTAGGGAATTTCTCATATGCACAAAACTGTTAAAGCTCCTGTTCAAAAAGCATGCTCCGAAATCAACTTTTTTCATCTCAGGGATTCATTTTGGGATGGTAACTAAAGTTTAAAGCAGAAATAGGGGCACTTTTAAAATTGTCATTTTTGACCAAAATCGATGGGTCCGTGGCTTAGGGAATTTCTCATATGCACAAAACTGTTGAAGCTCCTGTTCAAAAAGCATGCTCCGAAATCAACTTTTTTTCATCTCAGGGATTCATTTTGGGATGGTAACTAAAGTTTAACGCAGAAATAGGGGCACTTTTAAAATTGTCATTTTTGACCAAAATCGATGGGTCCGGGGCTTAGGGAATTTCTCATATGCCACAAAACCGTTGAAGCTCCTGTTCAAAAATCATGCTCCGAAATCAACTTTTTTCATCTCAGGGATTCATTTTGGGATGGTAACTAAAGTTTAAAGCAGAAACAGGGGCACTTTTAAAATTTTCATTTTTGACCAAAATCGATGGGTCTGGGGCTTAGGGAATTTCTCATATGCAACAATACCGTTGAAGCTCCTGTTCAAAAATCATGCTCCGAAAATAACTTTTTTTCATCTCAGGGATTCATTTTGGGATGGTAACTAAAGTTTAAAGCAGAAATAGGGGCACTTTTAAAATTTTCATTTTTGACCATAATCGATGGGTCTGGAGCTTAGGGAATTTCTCATATGCCACAAAACCGTTGAAGCTCCTGTTCAAAAATCATGCTCCGAAATAAACTTTTTTCATCTCAGGGATTCATTTTGGGATGGCAACTAATGTTTAAAGCAGAAATAGGGGCACTTTTAAAATTGTCATTTTTGACCAAAATCAATGGGTCCGGGGCTTAGGGAATTTCTCATATGCACAAAACTGTTGAAGCTCCTGTTCAAAAAGCATGCTTCGAAATCAACTTTTTTCATCTCAGGGATTCATTTTGGGATGGTAACTAAAGTTTAAAGCAGAAATAGTGGCACTTTTAAAATTTTCATTTTTGACCAATATCGATGGGTCCAGGGCGTATGGAATTTCTCATATGCCACAAAACCGTTGAAGCTCCTGTTCAAAAATCATGCTCCGAAATAAACTTTTTTCATCTCAGGGATACATTTTGGGATTGTATCTAAAGTTTAAAGCAGAAATAGGGGCACTTTTAAAATGTTCATTTTTGACCAAAATCGATGGGTCCGGGGCTTAGGGAATTTCTCATATGCCACAAAACCGTTGAAGCTCCGGTTCAAAAATCATACTCCGAAATCAACTTTTTTCATCTCAGGGATTCATTTTGGGATGGCAACTAATGTTTAAAGCAGAAATAGGGGCACTTTTAAAATTGTCATTTTTGACCAAAATCAATGGGTCCGGGGCTTAGGGAATTTCTCATATGCACAAAACTGTTGAAGCTCCTGTTCAAAAAGCATGCTTCGAAATCAACTTTTTTCATCTCAGGGATTCATTTTGGGATGGTAACTAAAGTTTAAAGCAGAAATAGTGGCACTTTTAAAATTTTCATTTTTGACCAATATCGATGGGTCCAGGGCGTATGGAATTTCTCATATGCCACAAAACCGTTGAAGCTCCTGTTCAAAAATCATGCTCCGAAATAAACTTTTTTCATCTCAGGGATACATTTTGGGATTGTATCTAAAGTTTAAAGCAGAAATAGGGGCACTTTTAAAATGTTCATTTTTGACCAAAATCGATGGGTCCGGGGCTTAGGGAATTTCTCATATGCCACAAAACCGTTGAAGCTCCTGTTCAAAAATCATGCTCCGAAATCAACTTTTTTCATCTCAGGGATTCATTTTGGAATGGCAACTAAAATTTAAAGCAGAAATAGGGTCACTTTTAAAATTTTAATTTTTGACTAATATCGATGGGTCCGGGGCGTATGGAATTTCTCATATGCCACAAAACCGTTGAAGCTCCTGTTCAAAAAGCAAGCTCCGAAATCAACTTTTTTTATTTCAAGGATTCATTTTGGGATGGTAACTAAAGTTTGAAGCAGAAATAGGGGCACTTTTAAAATTTTCATTTTTGACCAATATCGATGGGTCCGGGGCGTATGGAATTTCTCATATGCCACAAAACCGTTGAAGCTCCTGTTCAAAAAGCAAGCTCCGAAATCAACTTTTTTCATTTCAGGGATTCATTTTGAGATGGTAACTAAAGTTTAAAGCAGAAATAGGGGCACTTTTAAAATTGTCATTTTTGACCAAAATCGATGGGTCTGGGGCTCAGGGAATTTCTCATATGCCACAAAACCGTTGAAGCTCCTGTTCAAAAATCATGCTCCGAAATCAACTTTTTTCATCTCAGGGATTAATTTTTGGATGGTAACTAAAGTTTAAAGCAGAAATAGGGGCACTTTTAAAATTGTCATTTTTCACCAAAATCGATGGGTCCGGGGCTTAGGGAATTTCTTATATGCACAAAACTGTTGAAGCTCCTGTTCAAAAAGCATGCTCCGAAATCAACTTTTTTCATCTCAGGGATTCATTTTGGGATGGTAACTAAAGTTTAAAGCAGAAATAGGGGCACTTTTAAAATTGTCATATTTGACCAAAATCGATGGGTCCGGGGCTTAGGGAATTTCTCATATGCCACAAAACCGTTGAAGCTCCTGTTCAAAAATCATGCTCCGAAATCAACTTTTTTCATCTCAGGGATTCATTTTGGGATGGTAACTAAAGTTTAAAGCAGAAATAGGGGCACTTTTAAAATTTTCATTTATGACCAAAATTGATGGGTCCGGGGCTTAGGGAATTTCTCATATGCCACAAAACCGTTGAAGCTCCTGTTCAAAAGCATGCTCCGAAATCAACTTTTTCATCTCAGGGATTCATTTTGGAATGGTAACTAAAGTTTAAAGCATAAATAGGCGCACTTTTAAAATTGTAATTTTTTACCAAAATCGATGGGTCCGTGGCTTAGGGAATTTCTCATATGCACAAAACTGTTAAAGCTCCTGTTCAAAAAGCATGCTCCGAAATCAACTTTTTTCATCTCAGGGATTCATTTTGGGATGGTAACTAAAGTTTAAAGCAGAAATAGGGGCACTTTTAAAATTGTCATTTTTGACCAAAATCGATGGGTCCGTGGCTTAGGGAATTTCTCATATGCACAAAACTGTTGAAGCTCCTGTTCAAAAAGCATGCTCCGAAATCAACTTTTTTTCATCTCAGGGATTCATTTTGGGATGGTAACTAAAGTTTAACGCAGAAATAGGGGCACTTTTAAAATTGTCATTTTTGACCAAAATCGATGGGTCCGGGGCTTAGGGAATTTCTCATATGCCACAAAACCGTTGAAGCTCCTGTTCAAAAATCATGCTCCGAAATCAACTTTTTTCATCTCAGGGATTCATTTTGGGATGGTAACTAAAGTTTAAAGCAGAAACAGGGGCACTTTTAAAATTTTCATTTTTGACCAAAATCGATGGGTCTGGGGCTTAGGGAATT
This sequence comes from Pseudophryne corroboree, assembly GCF_028390025.1. NCBI lineage: Eukaryota > Metazoa > Chordata > Amphibia > Anura > Myobatrachidae > Pseudophryne > Pseudophryne corroboree. The sequence continues at coordinate 403,545 of NW_026970148.1, read as the reverse complement.
TCTCATATGCAACAATACCGTTGAAGCTCCTGTTCAAAAATCATGCTCCGAAAATAACTTTTTTTCATCTCAGGGATTCATTTTGGGATGGTAACTAAAGTTTAAAGCAGAAATAGGGGCACTTTTAAAATTTTCATTTTTGACCATAATCGATGGGTCTGGAGCTTAGGGAATTTCTCATATGCCACAAAACCGTTGAAGCTCCTGTTCAAAAATCATGCTCCGAAATAAACTTTTTTCATCTCAGGGATTCATTTTGGGATGGCAACTAATGTTTAAAGCAGAAATAGGGGCACTTTTAAAATTGTCATTTTTGACCAAAATCAATGGGTCCGGGGCTTAGGGAATTTCTCATATGCACAAAACTGTTGAAGCTCCTGTTCAAAAAGCATGCTTCGAAATCAACTTTTTTCATCTCAGGGATTCATTTTGGGATGGTAACTAAAGTTTAAAGCAGAAATAGTGGCACTTTTAAAATTTTCATTTTTGACCAATATCGATGGGTCCAGGGCGTATGGAATTTCTCATATGCCACAAAACCGTTGAAGCTCCTGTTCAAAAATCATGCTCCGAAATAAACTTTTTTCATCTCAGGGATACATTTTGGGATTGTATCTAAAGTTTAAAGCAGAAATAGGGGCACTTTTAAAATGTTCATTTTTGACCAAAATCGATGGGTCCGGGGCTTAGGGAATTTCTCATATGCCACAAAACCGTTGAAGCTCCGGTTCAAAAATCATACTCCGAAATCAACTTTTTTCATCTCAGGGATTCATTTTGGGATGGCAACTAATGTTTAAAGCAGAAATAGGGGCACTTTTAAAATTGTCATTTTTGACCAAAATCAATGGGTCCGGGGCTTAGGGAATTTCTCATATGCACAAAACTGTTGAAGCTCCTGTTCAAAAAGCATGCTTCGAAATCAACTTTTTTCATCTCAGGGATTCATTTTGGGATGGTAACTAAAGTTTAAAGCAGAAATAGTGGCACTTTTAAAATTTTCATTTTTGACCAATATCGATGGGTCCAGGGCGTATGGAATTTCTCATATGCCACAAAACCGTTGAAGCTCCTGTTCAAAAATCATGCTCCGAAATAAACTTTTTTCATCTCAGGGATACATTTTGGGATTGTATCTAAAGTTTAAAGCAGAAATAGGGGCACTTTTAAAATGTTCATTTTTGACCAAAATCGATGGGTCCGGGGCTTAGGGAATTTCTCATATGCCACAAAACCGTTGAAGCTCCTGTTCAAAAATCATGCTCCGAAATCAACTTTTTTCATCTCAGGGATTCATTTTGGAATGGCAACTAAAATTTAAAGCAGAAATAGGGTCACTTTTAAAATTTTAATTTTTGACTAATATCGATGGGTCCGGGGCGTATGGAATTTCTCATATGCCACAAAACCGTTGAAGCTCCTGTTCAAAAAGCAAGCTCCGAAATCAACTTTTTTTATTTCAAGGATTCATTTTGGGATGGTAACTAAAGTTTGAAGCAGAAATAGGGGCACTTTTAAAATTTTCATTTTTGACCAATATCGATGGGTCCGGGGCGTATGGAATTTCTCATATGCCACAAAACCGTTGAAGCTCCTGTTCAAAAAGCAAGCTCCGAAATCAACTTTTTTCATTTCAGGGATTCATTTTGAGATGGTAACTAAAGTTTAAAGCAGAAATAGGGGCACTTTTAAAATTGTCATTTTTGACCAAAATCGATGGGTCTGGGGCTCAGGGAATTTCTCATATGCCACAAAACCGTTGAAGCTCCTGTTCAAAAATCATGCTCCGAAATCAACTTTTTTCATCTCAGGGATTAATTTTTGGATGGTAACTAAAGTTTAAAGCAGAAATAGGGGCACTTTTAAAATTGTCATTTTTCACCAAAATCGATGGGTCCGGGCCTTAGGGAATTTCTCATATGCCACAAAACCGTTGAAGCTCCTGTTTAAAAATCATGCTCCGAAATCAACTTTTTTCATCTCAGGGATTCATTTTGGGATGGTAACTAAAGTTTAAAGCAGAAATAGGGTCACTTTTAAAATTTTCATTTTTGACCAATATCGATGGGTCCGGGGCGTATGGAATTTCTCATATGCCACAAAACCGTTGAAGCTCCTGTTCAAAAATCATGCTCCGAAATCAACTTTTTTCATTTCAGGGATTCATTTTGGGATGGTAACTAAAGTTTGAAGCAGAAATAGGGGCACTTTTAAAATTTTCATTTTTGACCAAAATTGATGGGTCCGGGGCTTAGGGAATTTCTCATATGCCACAAAACCGTTGAAGCTCCTGTTCAAAAGCATGCTCCGAAATCAACTTTTTCATCTCAGGGATTCATTTTGGAATGGTAACTAAAGTTTAAAGCATAAATAGGCGCACTTTTAAAATTGTAATTTTTGACCAAAATCGATGGGTCCGTGGCTTAGGGAATTTCTCATATGCACAAAACTGTTAAAGCTCCTGTTCAAAAAGCATGCTCCGAAATCAACTTTTTTCATCTCAGGGATTCATTTTGGGATGGTAACTAAAGTTTAAAGCAGAAATAGGGGCACTTTTAAAATTGTCATTTTTGACCAAAATCGATGGGTCCGTGGCTTAGGGAATTTCTCATATGCACAAAACTGTTGAAGCTCCTGTTCAAAAAGCATGCTCCGAAATCAACTTTTTTTCATCTCAGGGATTCATTTTGGGATGGTAACTAAAGTTTAACGCAGAAATAGGGGCACTTTTAAAATTGTCATTTTTGACCAAAATCGATGGGTCCGGGGCTTAGGGAATTTCTCATATGCCACAAAACCGTTGAAGCTCCTGTTCAAAAATCATGCTCCGAAATCAACTTTTTTCATCTCAGGGATTCATTTTGGGATGGTAACTAAAGTTTAAAGCAGAAACAGGGGCACTTTTAAAATTTTCATTTTTGACCAAAATCGATGGGTCTGGGGCTTAGGGAATTTCTCATATGCAACAATACCGTTGAAGCTCCTGTTCAAAAATCATGCTCCGAAAATAACTTTTTTTCATCTCAGGGATTCATTTTGGGATGGTAACTAAAGTTTAAAGCAGAAATAGGGGCACTTTTAAAATTTTCATTTTTGACCATAATCGATGGGTCTGGAGCTTAGGGAATTTCTCATATGCCACAAAACCGTTGAAGCTCCTGTTCAAAAATCATGCTCCGAAATAAACTTTTTTCATCTCAGGGATTCATTTTGGGATGGCAACTAATGTTTAAAGCAGAAATAGGGGCACTTTTAAAATTGTCATTTTTGACCAAAATCAATGGGTCCGGGGCTTAGGGAATTTCTCATATGCACAAAACTGTTGAAGCTCCTGTTCAAAAAGCATGCTTCGAAATCAACTTTTTTCATCTCAGGGATTCATTTTGGGATGGTAACTAAAGTTTAAAGCAGAAATAGTGGCACTTTTAAAATTTTCATTTTTGACCAATATCGATGGGTCCAGGGCGTATGGAATTTCTCATATGCCACAAAACCGTTGAAGCTCCTGTTCAAAAATCATGCTCCGAAATAAACTTTTTTCATCTCAGGGATACATTTTGGGATTGTATCTAAAGTTTAAAGCAGAAATAGGGGCACTTTTAAAATGTTCATTTTTGACCAAAATCGATGGGTCCGGGGCTTAGGGAATTTCTCATATGCCACAAAACCGTTGAAGCTCCTGTTCAAAAATCATACTCCGAAATCAACTTTTTTCATCTCAGTGATTCATTTTGGGATGGCAACTAATGTTTAAAGCAGAAATAGGGGCACTTTTAAAATTGTCATTTTTGACCAAAATCAATGGGTCCGGGGCTTAGGGAATTTCTCATATGCACAAAACTGTTGAAGCTCCTGTTCAAAAAGCATGCTTCGAAATCAACTTTTTTCATCTCAGGGATTCATTTTGGGATGGTAACTAAAGTTTAAAGCAGAAATAGTGGCACTTTTAAAATTTTCATTTTTGACCAATATCGATGGGTCCAGGGCGTATGGAATTTCTCATATGCCACAAAACCGTTGAAGCTCCTGTTCAAAAATCATGCTCCGAAATAAACTTTTTTCATCTCAGGGATACATTTTGGGATTGTATCTAAAGTTTAAAGCAGAAATAGGGGCACTTTTAAAATGTTCATTTTTGACCAAAATCGATGGGTCCGGGGCTTAGGGAATTTCTCATATGCCACAAAACCGTTGAAGCTCCTGTTCAAAAATCATGCTCCGAAATCAACTTTTTTCATCTCAGGGATTCATTTTGGAATGGCAACTAAAATTTAAAGCAGAAATAGGGTCACTTTTAAAATTTTAATTTTTGACTAATATCGATGGGTCCGGGGCGTATGGAATTTCTCATATGCCACAAAACCGTTGAAGCTCCTGTTCAAAAAGCAAGCTCCGAAATCAACTTTTTTTATTTCAAGGATTCATTTTGGGATGGTAACTAAAGTTTGAAGCAGAAATAGGGGCACTTTTAAAATTTTCATTTTTGACCAATATCGATGGGTCCGGGGCGTATGGAATTTCTCATATGCCACAAAACCGTTGAAGCTCCTGTTCAAAAAGCAAGCTCCGAAATCAACTTTTTTCATTTCAGGGATTCATTTTGAGATGGTAACTAAAGTTTAAAGCAGAAATAGGGGCACTTTTAAAATTGTCATTTTTGACCAAAATCGATGGGTCTGGGGCTCAGGGAATTTCTCATATGCCACAAAACCGTTGAAGCTCCTGTTCAAAAATCATGCTCCGAAATCAACTTTTTTCATCTCAGGGATTAATTTTTGGATGGTAACTAAAGTTTAAAGCAGAAATAGGGGCACTTTTAAAATTGTCATTTTTCACCAAAATCGATGGGTCCGGGCCTTAGGGAATTTCTCATATGCCACAAAACCGTTGAAGCTCCTGTTTAAAAATCATGCTCCGAAATCAACTTTTTTCATCTCAGGGATTCATTTTGGGATGGTAACTAAAGTTTAAAGCAGAAATAGGGTCACTTTTAAAATTTTCATTTTTGACCAATATCGATGGGTCCGGGGCGTATGGAATTTCTCATATGCCACAAAACCGTTGAAGCTCCTGTTCAAAAATCATGCTCCGAAATCAACTTTTTTCATTTCAGGGATTCATTTTGGGATGGTAACTAAAGTTTGAAGCAGAAATAGGGGCACTTTTAAAATTTTCATTTTTGACCAATATCGATGGGTCCGGGTCGTATGGAATTTCTCATATGCCACAAAACCGTTGAAGCTCCTGTTCAAAAATCATGCTCCGAAATCAACTTTTTTCATCTCAGGGATTCATTTTGGGATGGTAACTAAAGTTTAAAGCAGAAATAGGGTCACTTTTAAAATTGTCATTTTTGACCAATATCGATGGGTCCGGGTCGTATGGAATTTCTCATATGCCACAAAACCGTTGAAGCTCCTGTTCAAAAATCATGCTCCGAAATCAACTTTTTTCATCTCAGGTATTCATTTTGGGATGGTAACTAAAGTTTAAAGCAGAAATAGGGGCACTTTTAAAATTGTCATTTTTGACCAAAATCGATGGGTCCGGGGCTTAGGGAATTTCTCATATGCCACAAAACCGTTTAAGCTCCTATTCAAAAATCATGCTCCGAAATCAACTTTTTTCATCTCAGGGATTCATTTTGGGATGGTAACTAAAGTTTAAAGCAGAAATAGGGGCACTTTTAAAATTGTAATTTTTCACCAAAATCGATGGGTCCGGGGCTTAGGGAATTTCTCATATGCACAAAACTGTTGAAGCTCCTGTTCAAAAAGCATGCTCCGAAATCAACTTTTTCATCTCAGGGATTCATTTTGGGATGGTAACTAAAGTTTAAAGCAGAAATAGGGGCACTTTTAAAATTGTCATATTTGACCAAAATCGATGGGTCCGGGGCTTAGGGAATTTCTCATATGCCACAAAACCGTTGAAGCTCCTGTTCAAAAATCATGCTCCGAAATCAACTTTTTTCATCTCAGGGATTCATTTTGGGATGGTACACTAAAGTTTAAAGCAGAAATAGGGGCACTTTTAAAATTGTCATTTTTCACCAAAATCGATGGGTCCGGGGCTTAGGGAATTTCTCATATGCACAAAACTGTTGAAGCTCCTGTTCAAAAAGCATGCTCCGAAATCAACTTTTTTTATCTCAGGGATTCCTTTTGGGATGGCAACTAAAGTTTAAAGCAGAAATAGGGGCACTTTTAAAATGGTCATTTTTGACCAAAATCGATGGGTCCGGAGCTTAGGGAATTTCTCATATGCAACAAAACCGTTGAAGCTCCTGTTCAAAAATCATGCTCCGAAAATAACTTTTTTTCATCTTAGGGATTCATTTTGGGATGGTAACTAAAGTTTAAAGCGGAAATAGGGGCACTTTTAAAAATGTTATTTATGACCAAAATTGATGGGTCCGGGGCTTAGGGAATTTCTCATATGCCACAAAACCGTTGAAGCTCCTGTTCAAAAATCATGCTCCGAAAATAACTTTTTTTCATCTCAGGGATTCATTTTGGGATGGTAACTAAAGTCTAAAGCAGAAATAGGGGCACTTTTAAAATTTTTATTTATGACCAAAATTGATGGGTCCGGGGCTTAGGGAATTTCTCATATGCCACAAAACCGTTGAAGCTTCTGTTCAAAAATCATGCTCCGAAAATAACTTTTTTTCATCTCAGGGATTCATTTTGGGATGGTAACTAAAGTTTAAAGCAGAAATAGGGGCACTTTTAAAATTTTCATTTATGACCAAAATTGATGGGTCCGGGGCTTAGGGTATTTCTCATATGCCACAAAACCGTTGAAGCTCCTGTTCAAAAAGCATGCTCCGAAATCAACTTTTTCATCTCAGGGATTCATTTTGGGATGGTAACTAAAGTTTAAAGCATAAATAGGGGCACTTTTAAAATTGTAATTTTTGACCAAAATCGATGGGTCCGTGGCTTAGGGAATTTCTCATATGCACAAAACTGTTGAAGCTCCTGTTTAAAAAGCATGCTCCGAAATCAACTTTTTTCATCTCAGGGATTCATTTTGGGATGGTAACTAAAGTTTAAAGCAGAAATAGGGGCACTTTTAAAATTGTCATTTTTGACCAATATCGATGGGTCCGGGGCTTAGGGAATTTCTCATATGCCACAAAACCGTTGAAGCTCTTGTAAAAAAATCATGCTCCGAAATCAACTTTTTTCATCTCAGGGATTCATTTTGGGATGGTAACTAAAGTTTAAAGCAGAAATAGGGGCACTTTTAAAATTGTCATTTTTCACCAAAATCGATGGGTCTGGGGCTTAGGGAATTTCTCATATGCCACAAAACCGTTGAAGCTCCTGTTAAAAAATCATGCTCCGAAATCAACTTTTTTCATCTCAGGGATTCATTTTGGGATGGTAACTAAAGTTTAAAGCAGAAATAGTGGCACTTTTAAAATTTTCATTTTTGACCAATATCGATGGGTCCAGGGCGTATGGAATTTCTCATATGCCACAAAACCGTTGAAGCTCCTGTTCAAAAATCATGCTCCGAAATAAACTTTTTTCATCTCAGGGATACATTTTGGGATTGTATCTAAAGTTTAAAGCAGAAATAGGGGCACTTTTAAAATGTTCATTTTTGACCAAAATCGATGGGTCCGGGGCTTAGGGAATTTCTCATATGCCACAAAACCGTTGAAGCTCCTGTTCAAAAATCATGCTCCGAAATCAACTTTTTTCATCTCAGTGATTAATTTTGGGATGGTAACTAAAGTTTAAAGCAGAAATAGGGGCACTTTTAAAATGTTCATTTTTGACCAAAATCGATGGGTCCGGGGCTTAGGGAATTTCTCATATGCCACAAAACCGTTGAAGCTCCTGTTCAAAAAGCATGCTCCGAAATCAACTTTTTTCATCTCAGTGATTCATTTTGGGATGGTAACTAAAGTTTAAAGCAGAAATAGGGGCACTTTTAAAATTGTAATTTTTGACCAAAATAGATGGGTCCGGGGCTTAGGGAATTTCTCATATGCCACAAAAACGTTGAAGCTTTTGTAAAAAAATCATGCTCAGAAATCAACTTTTTTCATCTCAGGGATTCATTTTGGGATGGTAACTAAAGTTTAAAGCAGAAATAGGGGCACTTTTAAAATTTTCATTTTTGACCATAATCGATGGGTCTGGAGCTTAGGGAATTTCTCATATGCCACAAAACCGTTGAAGCTCCTGTTCAAAAATCATGCTCCGAAATAAACTTTTTTCATCTCAGGGATTCATTTTGGGATGGTAACTAAAGTTTAAAGCAGAAATAGGGGCACTTTTAAAATTGTCATTTTTCACCAAAATCGATGGGTCCGGGGCTTAGGGAATTTCTTATATGCACAAAACTGTTGAAGCTCCTGTTCAAAAAGCATGCTCCGAAATCAACTTTTTTCATCTCAGGGATTCATTTTGGGATGGTAACTAAAGTTTAAAGCAGAAATAGGGGCACTTTTAAAATTGTCATATTTGACCAAAATCGATGGGTCCGGGGCTTAGGGAATTTCTCATATGCCACAAAACCGTTGAAGCTCCTGTTCAAAAATCATGCTCCGAAATCAACTTTTTTCATCTCAGGGATTCATTTTGGGATGGTAACTAAAGTTTAAAGCAGAAATAGGGGCACTTTTAAAATTTTCATTTATGACCAAAATTGATGGGTCCGGGGCTTAGGGAATTTCTCATATGCCACAAAACCGTTGAAGCTCCTGTTCAAAAGCATGCTCCGAAATCAACTTTTTCATCTCAGGAATTCATTTTGGAATGGTAACTAAAGTTTAAAGCATAAATAGGCGCACTTTTAAAATTGTAATTTTTGACCAAAATCGATGGGTCCGTGGCTTAGGGAATTTCTCATATGCACAAAACTGTTAAAGCTCCTGTTCAAAAAGCATGCTCCGAAATCAACTTTTTTCATCTCAGGGATTCATTTTGGGATGGTAACTAAAGTTTAAAGCAGAAATAGGGGCACTTTTAAAACTGTCATTTTTGACCAAAATCGATGGGTCCGTGGCTTAGGGAATTTCTCATATGCACAAAACTGTTGAAGCTCCTGTTCAAAAAGCATGCTCCGAAATCAACTTTTTTTCATCTCAGGGATTCATTTTGGGATGGTAACTAAAGTTTAACGCAGAAATAGGGGCACTTTTAAAATTGTCATTTTTGTCCAAAATCGATGGGTCCGGGGCTTAGGGAATTTCTCATATGCCACAAAACCGTTGAAGCTCCTGTTCAAAAATCATGCTCCGAAATCAACTTTTTTCATCTCAGGGATTCATTTTGGGATGGTAACTAAAGTTTAAAGCAGAAACAGGGGCACTTTTAAAATTTTCATTTTTGACCAAAATCGATGGGTCTGGGACTTAGGGAATTTCTCATATGCAACAATACCGTTGAAGCTCCTGTTCAAAAATCATGCTCCGAAAATAACTTTTTTTCATCTCAGGGATTCATTTTGGGATGGTAACTAAAGTTTAAAGCAGAAATAGGGGCACTTTTAAAATTTTCATTTTTGACCATAATCGATGGGTCTGGAGCTTAGGGAATTTCTCATATGCCACAAAACCGTTGAAGCTCCTGTTCAAAAATCATGCTCCGAAATAAACTTTTTTCATCTCAGGGATTCATTTTGGGATGGTAACTAAAGTTTAAAGCAGAAATAGGGGCACTTTTAAAATTGTCATTTTTCACCAAAATCGATGGGTCCGGGGCTTAGGGAATTTCTCATATGCACAAAACTGTTGAAGCTCCTGTTCAAAAATCATGCTCCGAAATCAACTTTTTTCATCTCAGGGATTCATTTTGGGATGGTAACTAAAGTTTAAAACAGAAATAGGGGCACTTTTAAAATTGTCATATTTGACCAAAATCGATGGGTCCGGGGCTTAGGGAATTTCTCATATGCCACAAAACCGTTGAAGCTCCTGATAAAAAATCATGCTCCGAAATCAACTTTTTTCATCTCAGGAATTCATTTTGGGATGGCAACTAAAGTTTAAAGCAGAAATAGGGGCACTTTTAAAATTGTCATTTTTGACCAAAATCAATGGGTCCGGGGCTTAGGGAATTTCTCATATGCACAAAACTGTTGAAGCTCCTGTTCAAAAAGCATGCTTCGAAATCAACTTTTTTCATCTCAGGGATTCATTTTGGGATGGTAACTAAAGTTTAAAGCAGAAATAGTGGCACTTTTAAAATTTTCATTTTTGACCAATATCGATGGGTCCAGGGCGTATGGAATTTCTCATATGCCACAAAACCGTTGAAGCTCCTGTTCAAAAATCATGCTCCGAAATAAACTTTTTTCATCTCAGGGATACATTTTGGGATTGTATCTAAAGTTTAAAGCAGAAATAGGGGCACTTTTAAAATGTTCATTTTTGACCAAAATCGATGGGTCCGGGGCTTAGGGAATTTCTCATATGCCACAAAACCGTTGAAGCTCCTGTTCAAAAATCATGCTCCGAAATCAACTTTTTTCATCTCAGGGATTCATTTTGGAATGGTAACTAAAATTTAAAGCAGAAATAGGGTCACTTTTAAAATTTTAATTTTTGACTAATATCGATGGGTCCGGGGTGTATGGAATTTCTCATATGCCACAAAACCGTTGAAGCTCCTGTTCAAAAAGCAAGCTCCGAAATCAACTTTTTTCATTTCAAGGATTCATTTTGGGATGGTAACTAAAGTTTGAAGCAGAAATAGGGGCACTTTTAAAATTTTCATTTTTGACCAATATCGATGGGTCCGGGGCGTATGGAATTTCTCATATGCCACAAAACCGTTGAAGCTCCTGTTCAAAAAGCAAGCTCCGAAATCAACTTTTTTCATTTCAGGGATTCATTTTGAGATGGTAACTAAAGTTTAAAGCAGAAATAGGGGCACTTTTAAAATTTTCATTTTTCACCAAAATCGATGGGTCTGGGGCTTAGGGAATTTCTCATATGCCACAAAACTGTTGAAGCTCCTGTTCAAAAATCATGCTCCGAAATCAACTTTTTTTTATCACAGGGATTTATTTTGGGATGGTAACTAAAGTTTAAAGCAGAAATAGGGGCACTTTTAAAATTGTCATTTTTGACCAAAATCGATGGGTCTGGGGCTTAGGGAATTTCTCATATGCCACAAAACCGTTGAAGCTCCTGTTCAAAAATCATGCTCCGAAATCAACTTTTTTCATCTCAGGGATTAATTTTTGGATGGTAACTAAAGTTTAAAGCAGAAATAGGGGCACTTTTAAAATTGTCATTTTTCACCAAAATCGATGGGTCCGGGCCTTAGGGAATTTCTCATATGCCACAAAACCGTTGAAGCTCCTGTTTAAAAATCATGCTCCGAAATCAACTTTTTTCATCTCAGGGATTCATTTTGGGATGGTAACTAAAGTTTGAAGCAGAAATAGGGGCACTTTTAAAATTTTCATTTTTGACCAATATCGATGGGTCCGGGTCGTATGGAATTTCTCATATGCCACAAAACCGTTGAAGCTCCTGTTCAAAAATCATGCTCCGAAATCAACTTTTTTCATTTCAGGGATTCATTTTGGGATGGTAACTAAAGTTTGAAGCAGAAATAGGGGCACTTTTAAAATTTTCATTTTTGACCAATATCGATGGGTCCGGGGCGTATGGAATTTCTCATATGCCACAAAACCGTTGAAGCTCCTGTTCAAAAATCATGCTCCGAAATCAACTTTTTTCATCTCAGGGATTCATTTTGGGATGGTAACTAAAGTTTAAAGCAGAAATAGGCGCACTTTTAAAATTGTCATTTTTGACCAATATCGATGGGTCCGGGTCATATGGAATTTCTCATATGCCACAAAACCGTTGAAGCTCCTGTTCAAAAATCATGCTCCGAAATCAACTTTTTTCATCTCAGGGATTCATTTTGGGATGGTAACTAAAGTTTAAAGCAGAAATAGGGGCACTTTTAAAATTGTCATTTTTGACCAAAATCGATGGGTCCGGGGCTTAGGGAATTTCTCATATGCCACAAAACCGTTTAAGCTCCTATTCAAAAATCATGCTCCGAAATCAACTTTTTTCATCTCAGGGATTCATTTTGGGATGGTAACTAAAGTTTAAAGCAGAAATAGGGGCACTTTTAAAATTGTAATTTTTCACCAAAATCGATGGGTCCGGGGCTTAGGGAATTTCTCATATGCACAAAACTGTTGAAGCTCCTGTTCAAAAAGCATGCTCCGAAATCAACTTTTTTTTATCTCAGGGATTCCTTTTGGGATGGCAACTAAAGTTTAAAGCAGAAATAGGGGCACTTTTAAAATGGTCATTTTTGACCAAAATCGATGGGTCCGGAGCTTAGGGAATTTCTCATATGCAACAAAACCGTTGAAGCTCCTGTTCAAAAATCATGCTCCGAAAATAACTTTTTTTCATCTTAGGGATTCATTTTGGGATGGTAACTAAAGTTTAAAGCGGAAATAGGGGCACTTTTAAAAATGTTATTTATGACCAAAATTGATGGGTCCGGGGCTTAGGGAATTTCTCATATGCCACAAAACCGTTGAAGCTCCTGTTCAAAAATCATGCTCCGAAAATAACTTTTTTTCATCTCAGGGATTCATTTTGGGATGGTAACTAAAGTCTAAAGCAGAAATAGGGGCACTTTTAAAATTTTTATTTATGACCAAAATTGATGGGTCCGGGGCTTAGGGAATTTCTCATATGCCACAAAACCGTTGAAGCTTCTGTTCAAAAATCATGCTCCGAAAATAACTTTTTTTCATCTCAGGGATTCATTTTGGGATGGTAACTAAAGTTTAAAGCAGAAATAGGGGCACTTTTAAAATTTTCATTTATGACCAAAATTGATGGGTCCGGGGCTTAGGGAATTTCTCATATGCCACAAAACCGTTGAAGCTCCTGTTCAAAAAGCATGCTCCGAAATCAACTTTTTCATCTCAGGGATTCATTTTGGGATGGTAACTAAAGTTTAAAGCATAAATAGGGGCACTTTTAAAATTGTAATTTTTGACCAAAATCGATGGGTCCGTGGCTTAGGGAATTTCTCATATGCACAAAACTGTTGAAGCTCCTGTTTAAAAAGCATGCTCCGAAATCAACTTTTTTCATCTCAGGGATTCATTTTGGGATGGTAACTAAAGTTTAAAGCAGAAATAGGGGCACTTTTAAAATTGTCATTTTTGACCAATATCGATGGGTCCGGGGCTTAGGGAATTTCTCATATGCCACAAAACCGTTGAAGCTCTTGTAAAAAAAATCATGCTCCGAAATCAACTTTTTTCATCTCAGGGATTCATTTTGGGATGGTAACTAAAGTTTAAAGCAGAAATAGGGGCACTTTTAAAATTGTCATTTTTCACCAAAATCGATGGGTCCGGGGCTTAGGGAATTTCTCATATGCCACAAAACTGTTGAAGCTCCTGTTCAAAAATCATGCTCCGAAATCAACTTTTTTCATCTCAGGGATTCATTTTGGGATGGTAACTAAAGTTTAAAGCAGAAATAGGGGCACTTTTAAAATTGTCATTTTTGACCAAAATCGATGGGTCTGGGGCTTAGGGAATTTCTCATATGCCACAAAACCGTTGAAGCTCCTGTTCAAAAATCATGCTCCGAAATAAACTTTTTTCATCTCAGGGATTCATTTTGGGATGGTAACTAAAGTTTAAAGCAGAAATAGGGGCACTTTTAAAATTGTCATTTTTCACCAAAATCGATGGGTCCGGGGCTTAGGGAATTTCTTATATGCCACAAAACTGTTGAAGCTCCTGTTCAAAAATCATGCTCCGAAATCAACTTTTTTCATCTCAGGGATTCATTTTGGGATGGTAACTAAAGTTTAAAGCAGAAATAGGGGCACTTTTAAAATTGTCATTTTTGACCAAAATCGATGGGTCTGGGGCTTAGGGAATTTCTCATATGCCACAAAACCGTTGAAGCTCCTGTTCAAAAATCATGCTCCGAAATCAACTTTTTTCATCTCAGGGATTAATTTTTGGATGGTAACTAAAGTTTAAAGCAGAAATAGGGGCACTTTTAAAATTGTCATTTTTCACCAAAATCGATGGGTCCGGGGCTTAGGGAATTTCTCATATGCCACAAAACCGTTGAAGCTCCTGTTCAAAAATCATGCTCCGAAATCAACTTTTTTCATCTCAGGGATTCATTTTGGGATGGTAACTAAAGTTTAAAGCAGAAATAGGGTCACTTTTAAAATTTTCATTTTTGACCAATATCGATGGGTCCGGGGCGTATGGAATTTCTCATATGCCACAAAACCGTTGAAGCTCCTGTTCAAAAATCATGCTCCGAAATCAACTTTTTTCATTTCAGGGATTCATTTTGGGATGGTAACTAAAGTTTGAAGCAGAAATAGGGGCACTTTTAAAATTTTCATTTTTGACCAATATCGATGGGTCCGGGTCGTATGGAATTTCTCATATGCCACAAAACCGTTGAAGCTCCTGTTCAAAAATCATGCTCCGAAATCAACTTTTTTCATCTCAGGGATTCATTTTGGGATGGTAACTAAAGTTTAAAGCAGAAATAGGGGCACTTTTAAAATTGTCATTTTTGACCAATATCGATGGGTCCGGGTTGTATGGAATTTCTCATATGCCACAAAACCGTTGAAGCTCCTGTTCAAAAATCATGCTCCGAAATCAACTTTTTTCATTTCAGGGATTCATTTTGAGATGGTAACTAAAGTTTAAAGCAGAAATAGGGGCACTTTTAAAATTTTCATTTTTCACCAAAATCGATGGGTCTGGGGCTTAGGGAATTTCTCATATGCCACAAAACTGTTGAAGCTCCTGTTCAAAAATCATGCTCCGAAATCAACTTTTTTTATCTCAGGGATTTATTTTGGGATGGTAACTAAAGTTTAAAGCAGAAATAGGGGCACTTTTAAAATTGTCATTTTTGACCAAAATCGATGGGTCTGGGGCTTAGGGAATTTCTCATATGCCACAAAACCGTTGAAGCTCCTGTTCAAAAATCATGCTCCGAAATCAACTTTTTTCATCTCAGGGATTAATTTTTGGATGGTAACTAAAGTTTAAAGCAGAAATAGGGGCACTTTTAAAATTGTCATTTTTCACCAAAATCGATGGGTCCGGGCCTTAGGGAATTTCTCATATGCCACAAAACCGTTGAAGCTCCTGTTTAAAAATCATGCTCCGAAATCAACTTTTTTCATCTCAGGGATTCATTTTGGGATGGTAACTAAAGTTTAAAGCAGAAATAGGGTCACTTTTAAAATTTTCATTTTTGACCAATATCGATGGGTCCGGGGCGTATGGAATTTCTCATATGCCACAAAACCGTTGAAGCTCCTGTTCAAAAATCATGCTCCGAAATCAACTTTTTTCATTTCAGGGATTCATTTTGGGATGGTAACTAAAGTTTGAAGCAGAAATAGGGGCACTTTTAAAATTTTCATTTTTGACCAATATCGATGGGTCCGGGTCGTATGGAATTTCTCATATGCCACAAAACCGTTGAAGCTCCTGTTCAAAAATCATGCTCCGAAATCAACTTTTTTCATTTCAGGGATTCATTTTGGGATGGTAACTAAAGTTTGAAGCAGAAATAGGGGCACTTTTAAAATTTTCATTTTTGACCAATATCGATGGGTCCGGGGCGTATGGAATTTCTCATATGCCACAAAACCGTTGAAGCTCCTGTTCAAAAATCATGCTCCGAAATCAACTTTTTTCATCTCAGGGATTCATTTTGGGATGGTAACTAAAGTTTAAAGCAGAAATAGGCGCACTTTTAAAATTGTCATTTTTGACCAATATCGATGGGTCCGGGTCATATGGAATTTCTCATATGCCACAAAACCGTTGAAGCTCCTGTTCAAAAATCATGCTCCGAAATCAACTTTTTTCATCTCAGGGATTCATTTTGGGATGGTAACTAAAGTTTAAAGCAGAAATAGGGGCACTTTTAAAATTGTCATTTTTGACCAAAATCGATGGGTCCGGGGCTTAGGGAATTTCTCATATGCCACAAAACCGTTTAAGCTCCTATTCAAAAATCATGCTCCGAAATCAACTTTTTTCATCTCAGGGATTCATTTTGGGATGGTAACTAAAGTTTAAAGCAGAAATAGGGGCACTTTTAAAATTGTAATTTTTCACCAAAATCGATGGGTCCGGGGCTTAGGGAATTTCTCATATGCACAAAACTGTTGAAGCTCCTGTTCAAAAAGCATGCTCCGAAATCAACTTTTTTTTATCTCAGGGATTCCTTTTGGGATGGCAACTAAAGTTTAAAGCAGAAATAGGGGCACTTTTAAAATGGTCATTTTTGACCAAAATCGATGGGTCCGGAGCTTAGGGAATTTCTCATATGCAACAAAACCGTTGAAGCTCCTGTTCAAAAATCATGCTCCGAAAATAACTTTTTTTCATCTTAGGGATTCATTTTGGGATGGTAACTAAAGTTTAAAGCGGAAATAGGGGCACTTTTAAAAATGTTATTTATGACCAAAATTGATGGGTCCGGGGCTTAGGGAATTTCTCATATGCCACAAAACCGTTGAAGCTCCTGTTCAAAAATCATGCTCCGAAAATAACTTTTTTTCATCTCAGGGATTCATTTTGGGATGGTAACTAAAGTCTAAAGCAGAAATAGGGGCACTTTTAAAATTTTTATTTATGACCAAAATTGATGGGTCCGGGGCTTAGGGAATTTCTCATATGCCACAAAACCGTTGAAGCTTCTGTTCAAAAATCATGCTCCGAAAATAACTTTTTTTCATCTCAGGGATTCATTTTGGGATGGTAACTAAAGTTTAAAGCAGAAATAGGGGCACTTTTAAAATTTTCATTTATGACCAAAATTGATGGGTCCGGGGCTTAGGGAATTTCTCATATGCCACAAAACCGTTGAAGCTCCTGTTCAAAAAGCATGCTCCGAAATCAACTTTTTCATCTCAGGGATTCATTTTGGGATGGTAACTAAAGTTTAAAGCATAAATAGGGGCACTTTTAAAATTGTAATTTTTGACCAAAATCGATGGGTCCGTGGCTTAGGGAATTTCTCATATGCACAAAACTGTTGAAGCTCCTGTTTAAAAAGCATGCTCCGAAATCAACTTTTTTCATCTCAGGGATTCATTTTGGGATGGTAACTAAAGTTTAAAGCAGAAATAGGGGCACTTTTAAAATTGTCATTTTTGACCAATATCGATGGGTCCGGGGCTTAGGGAATTTCTCATATGCCACAAAACCGTTGAAGCTCTTGTAAAAAAAATCATGCTCCGAAATCAACTTTTTTCATCTCAGGGATTCATTTTGGGATGGTAACTAAAGTTTAAAGCAGAAATAGGGGCACTTTTAAAATTGTCATTTTTCACCAAAATCGATGGGTCCGGGGCTTAGGGAATTTCTCATATGCCACAAAACTGTTGAAGCTCCTGTTCAAAAATCATGCTCCGAAATCAACTTTTTTCATCTCAGGGATTCATTTTGGGATGGTAACTAAAGTTTAAAGCAGAAATAGGGGCACTTTTAAAATTGTCATTTTTGACCAAAATCGATGGGTCTGGGGCTTAGGGAATTTCTCATATGCCACAAAACCGTTGAAGCTCCTGTTCAAAAATCATGCTCCGAAATAAACTTTTTTCATCTCAGGGATTCATTTTGGGATGGTAACTAAAGTTTAAAGCAGAAATAGGGGCACTTTTAAAATTGTCATTTTTCACCAAAATCGATGGGTCCGGGGCTTAGGGAATTTCTTATATGCCACAAAACTGTTGAAGCTCCTGTTCAAAAATCATGCTCCGAAATCAACTTTTTTCATCTCAGGGATTCATTTTGGGATGGTAACTAAAGTTTAAAGCAGAAATAGGGGCACTTTTAAAATTGTCATTTTTGACCAAAATCGATGGGTCTGGGGCTTAGGGAATTTCTCATATGCCACAAAACCGTTGAAGCTCCTGTTCAAAAATCATGCTCCGAAATCAACTTTTTTCATCTCAGGGATTAATTTTTGGATGGTAACTAAAGTTTAAAGCAGAAATAGGGGCACTTTTAAAATTGTCATTTTTCACCAAAATCGATGGGTCCGGGGCTTAGGGAATTTCTCATATGCCACAAAACCGTTGAAGCTCCTGTTTAAAAATCATGCTCCGAAATCAACTTTTTTCATCTCAGGGATTCATTTTGGGATGGTAACTAAAGTTTAAAGCAGAAATAGGGTCACTTTTAAAATTTTCATTTTTGACCAATATCGATGGGTCCGGGGCGTATGGAATTTCTCATATGCCACAAAACCGTTGAAGCTCCTGTTCAAAAATCATGCTCCGAAATCAACTTTTTTCATTTCAGGGATTCATTTTGGGATGGTAACTAAAGTTTGAAGCAGAAATAGGGGCACTTTTAAAATTTTCATTTTTGACCAATATCGATGGGTCCGGGTCGTATGGAATTTCTCATATGCCACAAAACCGTTGAAGCTCCTGTTCAAAAATCATGCTCCGAAATCAACTTTTTTCATCTCAGGGATTCATTTTGGGATGGTAACTAAAGTTTAAAGCAGAAATAGGGGCACTTTTAAAATTGTCATTTTTGACCAATATCGATGGGTCCGGGTTGTATGGAATTTCTCATATGCCACAAAACCGTTGAAGCTCCTGTTCAAAAATCATGCTCCGAAATCAACTTTTTTCATCTCAGGGATTCATTTTGGGATGGTAACTAAAGTTTAAAGCAGAAATAGGGGCACTTTTAAAATTGTAATTTTTGACCAAAATCGATGGGTCCGGGGCTTAGGGAATTTCTCATATGCCACAAAACCGTTGAAGCTCCTATTCAAAAATCATGCTCCGAAATCAACTTTTTTCATCTCAGGGATTCATTTTGGGATGGTAACTAAAGTTTAAAGCAGAAATAGGGGCACTTTTAAAATTGTCATTTTTCACCAAAATCGATGGGTCCGGGGCTTAGGGAATTTCTCATATGCACAAAACTGTTGAAGCTCCTGTTCAAAAAGCATGCTCCGAAATCAACTTTTTTTTTATCTCAGGGATTCCTTTTGGGATGGCAACTAAAGTTTAAAGCAGAAATAGGGGCACTTTTAAAATGGTCATTTTTGACCAAAATCGATGGGTCCGGAGCTTAGGGAATTTCTCATATGCAACAAAACCGTTGAAGCTCCTGTTCAAAAATCATGCTCCGAAAATAACTTTTTTTCATCTTAGGGATTCATTTTGGGATGGTAACTAAAGTTTAAAGCGGAAATAGGGGCACTTTTAACAATGTTATTTATGACCAAAATTGATGGGTCCGGGGCTTAGGGAATTTCTCATATGCCACAAAACCGTTGAAGCTCCTGTTCAAAAATCATGCTCCGAAAATAACTTTTTTTCATCTCAGGGATTCATTTTGGGATGGTAACTAAAGTTTAAAGCAGAAATAGGGGCACTTTTAAAATTTTTATTTATGACCAAAATTGATGGGTCCGGGGTTTAGGGAATTTCTCATATGCCACAAAACCGTTGAAGCTCCTGTTCAAAAATCATGCTCCGAAATCAACTTTTTTCATCTCAGGGATTAATTTTTGGATGGTAACTAAAGTTTAAAGCAGAAATAGGGGCACTTTTAAAATTGTCATTTTTCACCAAAATCGATGGGTCCGGGCCTTAGGGAATTTCTCATATGCCACAAAACCGTTGAAGCTCCTGTTTAAAAATCATGCTCCGAAATCAACTTTTTTCATCTCAGGGATTCATTTTGGGATGGTAACTAAAGTTTAAAGCAGAAATAGGGTCACTTTTAAAATTGTCATTTTTGACCAATATCGATGGGTCCGGGTCGTATGGAATTTCTCATATGCCACAAAACCGTTGAAGCTCCTGTTCAAAAATCATGCTCCAAAATCAACTTTTTTCATCTCAGGGATTCATTTTGGGATGGTAACTAAAGTTTAAAGCAGAAATAGGGGCACTTTTAAAATTGTCATTTTTGACCAATATCGATGGGTCCGGGTCGTATGGAATTTCTCATATGCCACAAAACCGTTGAAGCTCCTGTTCAAAAATCATGCTCCGAAATCAACTTTTTTCATCTCAGGGATTCATTTTGGGATGGTAACTAAAGTTTAAAGCAGAAATAGGGGCACTTTTAAAATTGTCATTTTTGACCAAAATCGATGGGTCCGGAGCTTAGGGAATTTCTCATATGCCACAAAACCGTTGAAGCTCCTATTCAAAAATCATGCTCCGAAATCAACTTTTTTCATCTCAGGGATTCATTTTGGGATGGTAACTAAAGTTTAAAGCAGAAATAGGGGCACTTTTAAAATTGTAATTTTTCACCAAAATCGATGGGTCCGGGGCTTAGGGAATTTCTCATATGCACAAAACTGTTGAAGCTCCTGTTCAAAAAGCATGCTCCGAAATCAACTTTTTCATCTCAGGGATTCATTTTGGGATGGTAACTAAAGTTTAAAGCAGAAATAGGGGCACTTTTAAAATTGTCATATTTGACCAAAATCGATGGGTCCGGGGCTTAGGGAATTTCTCATATGCCACAAAACCGTTGAAGCTCCTGTTCAAAAATCATGCTCCGAAATCAACTTTTTTCATCTCAGGGATTCATTTTGGGATGGTACACTAAAGTTTAAAGCAGAAATAGGGGCACTTTTAAAATTGTCATTTTTCACCAAAATCGATGGGTCCGGGGCTTAGGGAATTTCTCATATGCACAAAACTGTTGAAGCTCCTGTTCAAAAAGCATGCTCCGAAATCAACTTTTTTTTATCTCAGGGATTCCTTTTGGGATGGCAACTAAAGTTTAAAGCAGAAATAGGGGCACTTTTAAAATGGTCATTTTTGACCAAAATCGATGGGTCCGGAGCTTAGGGAATTTCTCATATGCAACAAAACCGTTGAAGCTCCTGTTCAAAAATCATGCTCCGAAAATAACTTTTTTTCATCTTAGGGATTCATTTTGGGATGGTAACTAAAGTTTAAAGCGGAAATAGGGGCACTTTTAAAAATGTTATTTATGACCAAAATTGATGGGTCCGGGGCTTAGGGAATTTCTCATATGCCACAAAACCGTTGAAGCTCCTGTTCAAAAATCATGCTCCGAAAATAACTTTTTTTCATCTCAGGGATTCATTTTGGGATGGTAACTAAAGTCTAAAGCAGAAATAGGGGCACTTTTAAAATTTTCATTTATGACCAAAATTGATGGGTCCGGGGCTTAGGGAATTTCTCATATGCCACAAAACCGTTGAAGCTCCTGTTCAAAAAGCATGCTCCGAAATCAACTTTTTCATCTCAGGGATTCATTTTGGGATGGTAACTAAAGTTTAAAGCATAAATAGGGGCACTTTTAAAATTGTAATTTTTGACCAAAATCGATGGGTCCGTGGCTTAGGGAATTTCTCATATGCACAAAACTGTTGAAGCTCCTGTTTAAAAAGCATGCTCCGAAATCAACTTTTTTCATCTCAGGGATTCATTTTGGGATGGTAACTAAAGTTTAAAGCAGAAATAGGGGCACTTTAAAAATTGTCATTTTTGACCAATATCGATGGGTCCGGGGCTTAGGGAATTTCTCATATGCCACAAAACCGTTGAAGCTCTTGTAAAAAAATCATGCTGCGAAATCAACTTTTTTCATCTCAGGAATTCATTTTGGGATGGTAACTAAAGTTTAAAGCAGAAATAGGGGCACTTTTAAAATTGTCATTTTTCACCAAAATCGATGGGTCCGGGGCTTAGGGAATTTCTCATATGCCACAAAACTGTTGAAGCTCCTGTTCAAAAATCATGCTCCGAAATCAACTTTTTTCATCTCAGGGATTCATTTTGGGATGGTAACTAAAGTTTAAAGCAGAAATAGGGGCACTTTTAAAATTGTCATTTTTGACCAAAATCGATGGGTCTGGGGCTTAGGGAATTTCTCATATGCCACAAAACCGTTGAAGCTCCTGTTCAAAAATCATGCTCCGAAATAAACTTTTTTCATCTCAGGGATTCATTTTGGGATGGTAACTAAAGTTTAAAGCAGAAATAGGGGCACTTTTAAAATTGTCATTTTTCACCAAAATCGATGGGTCCGGGGCTTAGGGAATTTCTTATATGCCACAAAACTGTTGAAGCTCCTGTTCAAAAATCATGCTCCGAAATCAACTTTTTTCATCTCAGGGATTCATTTTGGGATGGTAACTAAAGTTTAAAGCAGAAATAGGGGCACTTTTAAAATTGTCATTTTTGACCAAAATCGATGGGTCTGGGGCTTAGGGAATTTCTCATATGCCACAAAACCGTTGAAGCTCCTGTTCAAAAATCATGCTCCGAAATCAACTTTTTTCATCTCAGGGATTAATTTTTGGATGGTAACTAAAGTTTAAAGCAGAAATAGGGGCACTTTTAAAATTGTCATTTTTCACCAAAATCGATGGGTCCGGGGCTTAGGGAATTTCTCATATGCCACAAAACCGTTGAAGCTCCTGTTTAAAAATCATGCTCCGAAATCAACTTTTTTCATCTCAGGGATTCATTTTGGGATGGTAACTAAAGTTTAAAGCAGAAATAGGGTCACTTTTAAAATTTTCATTTTTGACCAATATCGATGGGTCCGGGGCGTATGGAATTTCTCATATGCCACAAAACCGTTGAAGCTCCTGTTCAAAAATCATGCTCCGAAATCAACTTTTTTCATTTCAGGGATTCATTTTGGGATGGTAACTAAAGTTTGAAGCAGAAATAGGGGCACTTTTAAAATTTTCATTTTTGACCAATATCGATGGGTCCGGGTCGTATGGAATTTCTCATATGCCACAAAACCGTTGAAGCTCCTGTTCAAAAATCATGCTCCGAAATCAACTTTTTTCATCTCAGGGATTCATTTTGGGATGGTAACTAAAGTTTAAAGCAGAAATAGGGGCACTTTTAAAATTGTCATTTTTGACCAATATCGATGGGTCCGGGTTGTATGGAATTTCTCATATGCCACAAAACCGTTGAAGCTCCTGTTCAAAAATCATGCTCCGAAATCAACTTTTTTCATCTCAGGGATTCATTTTGGGATGGTAACTAAAGTTTAAAGCAGAAATAGGGGCACTTTTAAAATTGTAATTTTTGACCAAAATCGATGGGTCCGGGGCTTAGGGAATTTCTCATATGCCACAAAACCGTTGAAGCTCCTATTCAAAAATCATGCTCCGAAATCAACTTTTTTCATCTCAGGGATTCATTTTGGGATGGTAACTAAAGTTTAAAGCAGAAATAGGGGCACTTTTAAAATTGTCATTTTTCACCAAAATCGATGGGTCCGGGGCTTAGGGAATTTCTCATATGCACAAAACTGTTGAAGCTCCTGTTGAAAAAGCATGCTCCGAAATCAACTTTTTTTTATCTCAGGGATTCCTTTTGGGATGGCAACTAAAGTTTAAAGCAGAAATAGGGGCACTTTTAAAATGGTCATTTTTGACCAAAATCGATGGGTCCGGAGCTTAGGGAATTTCTCATATGCAACAAAACCGTTGAAGCTCCTGTTCAAAAATCATGCTCCGAAAATAACTTTTTTTCATCTTAGGGATTCATTTTGGGATGGTAACTAAAGTTTAAAGCGGAAATAGGGGCACTTTTAACAATGTTATTTATGACCAAAATTGATGGGTCCGGGGCTTAGGGAATTTCTCATATGCCACAAAACCGTTGAAGCTCCTGTTCAAAAATCATGCTCCGAAAATAACTTTTTTTCATCTCAGGGATTCATTTTGGGATGGTAACTAAAGTCTAAAGCAGAAATAGGGGCACTTTTAAAATTTTTATTTATGACCAAAATTGATGGGTCCGGGGTTTAGGGAATTTCTCATATGCCACAAAACCGTTGAAGCTCCTGTTCAAAAATCATGCTCCGAAATCAACTTTTTTCATCTCAGGGATTAATTTTTGGATGGTAACTAAAGTTTAAAGCAGAAATAGGGGCACTTTTAAAATTGTCATTTTTCACCAAAATCGATGGGTCCGGGCCTTAGGGAATTTCTCATATGCCCCAAAACCGTTGAAGCTCCTGTTTAAAAATCATGCTCCGAAATCAACTTTTTTCATCTCAGGGATTCATTTTGGGATGGTAACTAAAGTTTAAAGCAGAAATAGGGTCACTTTTAAAATTGTCATTTTTGACCAATATCGATGGGTCCGGGTCGTATGGAATTTCTCATATGCCACAAAACCGTTGAAGCTCCTGTTCAAAAATCATGCTCCGAAATCAACTTTTTTCATCTCAGGGATTCATTTTGGGATGGTAACTAAAGTTTAAAGCAGAAATAGGGGCACTTTTAAAATTGTCATTTTTGACCAATATCGATGGGTCCGGGTCGTATGGAATTTCTCATATGCCACAAAACCGTTGAAGCTCCTGTTCAAAAATCATGCTCCGAAATCAACTTTTTTCATCTCAGGGATTCATTTTGGGATGGTAACTAAAGTTTAAAGCAGAAATAGGGGCACTTTTAAAATTGTCATTTTTGACCAAAATCGATGGGTCCGGGGCTTAGGGAATTTCTCATATGCCACAAAACCGTTGAAGCTCCTATTCAAAAATCATGCTCCGAAATCAACTTTTTTCATCTCAGGGATTCATTTTGGGATGGTAACTAAAGTTTAAAGCAGAAATAGGGGCACTTTTAAAATTGTCATTTTTCACCAAAATCGATGGGTCCGGGGCTTAGGGAATTTCTCATATGCACAAAACTGTTGAAGCTCCTGTTCAAAAAGCATGCTCCGAAATCAACTTTTTCATCTCAGGGATTCATTTTGGGATGGTAACTAAAGTTTAAAGCAGAAATAGGGGCACTTTTAAAATTGTCATATTTTACCAAAATCGATGGGTCCGGGGCTTAGGGAATTTCTCATATGCCACAAAACCGTTGAAGCTCCTGTTCAAAAATCATGCTCCGAAATCAACTTTTTTCATCTCAGGGATTCATTTTGGGATGGTACACTAAAGTTTAAAGCAGAAATAGGGGCACTTTTAAAATTGTCATTTTTCACCAAAATCGATGGGTCCGGGGCTTAGGGAATTTCTCATATGCACAAAACTGTTGAAGCTCCTGTTCAAAAAGCATGCTCCGAAATTAACTTTTTTTTATCTCAGGGATTCCTTTTGGGATGGCAACTAAAGTTTAAAGCAGAAATAGGGGCACTTTTAAAATGGTCATTTTTGACCAAAATCGATGGGTCCGGAGCTTAGGGAATTTCTCATATGCAACAAAACCGTTGAAGCTCCTGTTCAAAAATCATGCTCCGAAAATAACTTTTTTTCATCTTAGGGATTCATTTTGGGATGGTAACTAAAGTTTAAAGCGGAAATAGGGGCACTTTTAAAAATGTTATTTATGACCAAAATTGATGGGTCCGGGGCTTAGGGAATTTCTCATATGCCACAAAACCGTTGAAGCATCTGTTCAAAAATCATGCTCCGAAAATAACTTTTTTTCATCTCAGGGATTCATTTTGGGATGGTAACTAAAGTTTAAAGCAGAAATAGGGGCACTTTTAAAATTTTCATTTATGACCAAAATTGATGGGTCCGGGGCTTAGGGAATTTCTCATATGCCACAAAACCGTTGAAGCTCCTGTTCAAAAAGCATGCTCCGAAATCAACTTTTTCATCTCAGGGATTCATTTTGGGATGGTAACTAAAGTTTAAAGCAGAAATAGGGGCACTTTTAAAATTTTTATTTATGACCAAAATTGATGGATCCGGGGCTTAGGGAATTTCTCATATGCCACAAAACCGTTGAAGCTTCTGTTCAAAAATCATGCTCCGAAAATAACTTTTTTTCATCTCAGGGATTCATTTTGGGATGGTAACTAAAGTTTAAAGCAGAAATAGGGGCACTTTTAAAATTTTCATTTATGACCAAAATTGATGGGTCCGGGGCTTAGGGAATTTCTCATATGCCACAAAACCGTTGAAGCTCCTGTTCAAAAAGCATGCTCCGAAATCAACTTTTTCATCTCAGGGATTCATTTTGGGATGGTAACTAAAGTTTAAAGCATAAATAGGGGCACTTTTAAAATTGCAATTTTTGACCAAAATCGATGGGTCCGTGGCTTAGGGAATTTCTCATATGCACAAAACTGTTGAAGCTCCTGTTTAAAAAGCATGCTCCGAAATCAACTTTTTTCATCTCAGGGATTCATTTTGGGATGGTAACTAAAGTTTAAAGCAGAAATAGGGGCACTTTTAAAATTGTCATTTTTGACCAATATCGATGGGTCCGGGGCTTAGGGAATTTCTCATATGCCACAAAACCGTTGAAGCTCTTGTAAAAAAATCATGCTCCGAAATCAACTTTTTTCATCTCAGGGATTCATTTTGGGATGGTAACTAAAATTTAAAGCAGAAATAGGGGCACTTTTAAAATTTTCATTTTTGACCATAATCGATGGGTCTGGAGCTTAGGGAATTTCTCATATGCCACAAAACCGTTGAAGCTCCTGTTCAAAAATCATGCTCCGAAATAAACTTTTTTCATCTCAGGGATTCATTTTGGGATGGTAACTAAAGTTTAAAGCAGAAATAGGGGCACTTTTAAAATTGTCATTTTTCACCAAAATCAATGGGTCCGGGGCTTAGGGAATTTCTTATATGCCACAAAACTGTTGAAGCTCCTGTTCAAAAATCATGCTCCGAAATCAACTTTTTTCATCTCAGGGATTCATTTTGGGATGGTAACTAAAGTTTAAAGCAGAAATAGGGGCACTTTTAAAATTGTCATTTTTGACCAAAATCGATGGGTCTGGGGCTTAGGGAATTTCTCATATGCCACAAAACCGTTGAAGCTCCTGTTCAAAAATCATGCTCCGAAATCAACTTTTTTCATCTCAGGGATTAATTTTTGGATGGTAACTAAAGTTTAAAGCAGAAATAGGGGCACTTTTAAAATTGTCATTTTTCACCAAAATCGATGGGTCCGGGGCTTAGGGAATTTCTCATATGCCACAAAACCGTTGAAGCTCCTGTTTAAAAATCATGCTCCGAAATCAACTTTTTTCATCTCAGGGATTCATTTTGGGATGGTAACTAAAGTTTAAAGCAGAAATAGGGTCACTTTTAAAATTTTCATTTTTGACCAATATCGATGGGTCCGGGGCGTATGGAATTTCTCATATGCCACAAAACCGTTGAAGCTCCTGTTCAAAAATCATGCTCCGAAATCAACTTTTTTCATTTCAGTGATTCATTTTGGGATGGTAACTAAAGTTTGAAGCAGAAATAGGGGCACTTTTAAAATTTTCATTTTTGACCAATATCGATGGGTCCGGGTCGTATGGAATTTCTCATATGCCACAAAACCGTTGAAGCTCCTGTTCAAAAATCATGCTCCGAAATCAACTTTTTTCATCTCAGGGATTCATTTTGGGATGGTAACTAAAGTTTAAAGCAGAAATAGGGGCACTTTTAAAATTGTCATTTTTGACCAAAATCGATGGGTCCGGGGCTTAGGGAATTTCTCATATGCCACAAAACCGTTGAAGCTCCTATTCAAAAATCATGCTCCGAAATCAACTTTTTTCATCTCAGGGATTCATTTTGGGATGGTAACTAAAGTTTAAAGCAGAAATAGGGGCACTTTTAAAATTGTCATTTTTCACCAAAATCGATGGGTCCGGGGCTTAGGGAATTTCTCATATGCACAAAACTGCTGAAGCTCCTGTTCAAAAAGCATGCTCCGAAATCAACTTTTTCATCTCAGGGATTCATTTTGGGATGGTAACTAAAGTTTAAAGCAGAAATAGGGGCACTTTTAAAATTGTCATATTTGACCAAAATCGATGGGTCCGGGGCTTAGGGAATTTCTCATATGCCACAAAACCGTTGAAGCTCCTATTCAAAAATCATGCTCCGAAATCAACTTTTTTCATCTCAGGGATTCATTTTTGGATGGTAACTAAAGTTTAAAGCAGAAATAGGGGCACTTTTAAAATTGTCATTTTTCACCAAAATCGATGGGTCCGGGGCTTAGGGAATTTCTCATATGCACAAAACTGCTGAAGCTCCTGTTCAAAAAGCATGCTCCGAAATCAACTTTTTCATCTCAGGGATTCATTTTGGGATGGTAACTAAAGTTTAAAGCTGAAATAGGGGCACTTTTAAAATTGTCATTTTTGACCAATATCGATGGGTCCGGGTTGTATGGAATTTCTCATATGCCACAAAACCGTTGAAGCTCCTGTTCAAAAATCATGCTCCGAAATCAACTTTTTTCATCTCAGGGATTCATTTTGGGATGGTAACTAAAGTTTAAAGCAGAAATAGGGGCACTTTTAAAATTGTAATTTTTGACCAAAATCGATGGGTCCGGGGCTTAGGGAATTTCTCATATGCCACAAAACCGTTGAAGCTCCTATTCAAAAATCATGCTCCGAAATCAACTTTTTTCATCTCAGGGATTCATTTTGGGATGGTAACTAAAGTTTAAAGCAGAAATAGGGGCACTTTTAAAATTGTCATTTTTCACCAAAATCGATGGGTCCGGGGCTTAGGGAATTTCTCATATGCACAAAACTGTTGAAGCTCCTGTTCAAAAAGCATG
Organism: Pseudophryne corroboree; assembly: GCF_028390025.1. Lineage (NCBI taxonomy): Eukaryota > Metazoa > Chordata > Amphibia > Anura > Myobatrachidae > Pseudophryne > Pseudophryne corroboree. Next base: position 374,972 of record NW_026970148.1, on the reverse strand, counting down.
CTCCGAAATCAACTTTTTTTTATCTCAGGGATTCCTTTTGGGATGGCAACTAAAGTTTAAAGCAGAAATAGGGGCACTTTTAAAATGGTCATTTTTGACCAAAATCGATGGGTCCGGAGCTTAGGGAATTTCTCATATGCAACAAAACCGTTGAAGCTCCTGTTCAAAAATCATGCTCCGAAAATAACTTTTTTTCATCTTAGGGATTCATTTTGGGATGGTAACTAAAGTTTAAAGCGGAAATAGGGGCACTTTTAACAATGTTATTTATGACCAAAATTGATGGGTCCGGGGCTTAGGGAATTTCTCATATGCCACAAAACCGTTGAAGCTCCTGTTCAAAAATCATGCTCCGAAAATAACTTTTTTTCATCTCAGGGATTCATTTTGGGATGGTAACTAAAGTTTAAAGCAGAAATAGGGGCACTTTTAAAATTTTTATTTATGACCAAAATTGATGGGTCCGGGGTTTAGGGAATTTCTCATATGCCACAAAACCGTTGAAGCTCCTGTTCAAAAATCATGCTCCGAAATCAACTTTTTTCATCTCAGGGATTAATTTTTGGATGGTAACTAAAGTTTAAAGCAGAAATAGGGGCACTTTTAAAATTGTCATTTTTCACCAAAATCGATGGGTCCGGGCCTTAGGGAATTTCTCATATGCCCCAAAACCGTTGAAGCTCCTGTTTAAAAATCATGCTCCGAAATCAACTTTTTTCATCTCAGGGATTCATTTTGGGATGGTAACTAAAGTTTAAAGCAGAAATAGGGTCACTTTTAAAATTGTCATTTTTGACCAATATCGATGGGTCCGGGTCGTATGGAATTTCTCATATGCCACAAAACCGTTGAAGCTCCTGTTCAAAAATCATGCTCCGAAATCAACTTTTTTCATCTCAGGGATTCATTTTGGGATGGTAACTAAAGTTTAAAGCAGAAATAGGGGCACTTTTAAAATTGTCATTTTTGACCAATATCGATGGGTCCGGGTCGTATGGAATTTCTCATATGCCACAAAACCGTTGAAGCTCCTGTTCAAAAATCATGCTCCGAAATCAACTTTTTTCATCTCAGGGATTCATTTTGGGATGGTAACTAAAGTTTAAAGCAGAAATAGGGGCACTTTTAAAATTGTCATTTTTGACCAAAATCGATGGGTCCGGGGCTTAGGGAATTTCTCATATGCCACAAAACCGTTGAAGCTCCTATTCAAAAATCATGCTCCGAAATCAACTTTTTTCATCTCAGGGATTCATTTTGGGATGGTAACTAAAGTTTAAAGCAGAAATAGGGGCACTTTTAAAATTTTTATTTATGACCAAAATTGATGGATCCGGGGCTTAGGGAATTTCTCATATGCCACAAAACCGTTGAAGCTTCTGTTCAAAAATCATGCTCCGAAAATAACTTTTTTTCATCTCAGGGATTCATTTTGGGATGGTAACTAAAGTTTAAAGCAGAAATAGGGGCACTTTTAAAATTTTCATTTATGACCAAAATTGATGGGTCCGGGGCTTAGGGAATTTCTCATATGCCACAAAACCGTTGAAGCTCCTGTTCAAAAATCATGCTCCGAAATCAACTTTTTTCATCTCAGGGATTCATTTTGGGATGGTACACTAAAGTTTAAAGCAGAAATAGGGGCACTTTTAAAATTGTCATTTTTCACCAAAATCGATGGGTCCGGGGCTTAGGGAATTTCTCATATGCACAAAACTGTTGAAGCTCCTGTTCAAAAAGCATGCTCCGAAATCAACTTTTTTTTATCTCAGGGATTCCTTTTGGGATGGCAACTAAAGTTTAAAGCAGAAATAGGGGCACTTTTAAAATGGTTATTTTTGACAAAAATCGATGGGTCCGGAGCTTAGGGAATTTCTCATATGCAACAAAACCGTTGAAGCTCCTGTTCAAAAATCATGCTCCGAAAATAACTTTTTTTCATCTTAGGGATTCATTTTGGGATGGTAACTAAAGTTTAAAGCGGAAATAGGGGCACTTTTAAAAATGTTATTTATGACCAAAATTGATGGGTCCGGGGCTTAGGGAATTTCTCATATGCCACAAAACCGTTGAAGCTTCTGTTCAAAAATCATGCTCCGAAAATAACTTTTTTTCATCTCAGGGATTCATTTTGGGATGGTAACTAAAGTTTAAAGCAGAAATAGGGGCACTTTTAAAATTTTCATTTATGACCAAAATTGATGGGTCCGGGGCTTAGGGAATTTCTCATATGCCACAAAACCGTTGAAGCTCCTGTTCAAAAAGCATGCTCCGAAATCAACTTTTTCATCTCAGGGATTCATTTTGGGATGGTAACTAAAGTTTAAAGCAGAAATAGGGGCACTTTTAAAATTTTTATTTATGACCAAAATTGATGGATCCGGGGCTTAGGGAATTTCTCATATGCCACAAAACCGTTGAAGCTTCTGTTCAAAAATCATGCTCCGAAAATAACTTTTTTTCATCTCAGGGATTCATTTTGGGATGGTAACTAAAGTTTAAAGCAGAAATAGGGGCACTTTTAAAATTTTCATTTATGACCAAAATTGATGGGTCCGGGGCTTAGGGAATTTCTCATATGCCACAAAACCGTTGAAGCTCCTGTTCAAAAAGCATGCTCCGAAATCAACTTTTTCATCTCAGGGATTCATTTTGGGATGGTAACTAAAGTTTAAAGCATAAATAGGGGCACTTTTAAAATTGTAATTTTTGACCAAAATCGATGGGTCCGTGGCTTAGGGAATTTCTCATATGCACAAAACTGTTGAAGCTCCTGTTTAAAAAGCATGCTCCGAAATCAACTTTTTTCATCTCAGGGATTCATTTTGGGATGGTAACTAAAGTTTAAAGCAGAAATAGGGGCACTTTTAAAATTGTCATTTTTGACCAATATCGATGGGTCCGGGGCTTAGGGAATTTCTCATATGCCACAAAACCGTTGAAGCTCTTGTAAAAAAATCATGCTCCGAAATCAACTTTTTTCATCTCAGGGATTCATTTTGGGATGGTAACTAAAATTTAAAGCAGAAATAGGGGCACTTTTAAAATTTTCATTTTTGACCATAATCGATGGGTCTGGAGCTTAGGGAATTTCTCATATGCCACAAAACCGTTGAAGCTCCTGTTCAAAAATCATGCTCCGAAATAAACTTTTTTCATCTCAGGGATTCATTTTGGGATGGTAACTAAAGTTTAAAGCAGAAATAGGGGCACTTTTAAAATTGTCATTTTTCACCAAAATCGATGGGTCCGGGGCTTAGGGAATTTCTTATATGCCACAAAACTGTTGAAGCTCCTGTTCAAAAATCATGCTCCGAAATCAACTTTTTTCATCTCAGGGATTCATTTTGGGATGGTAACTAAAGTTTAAAGCAGAAATAGGGGCACTTTTAAAATTGTCATTTTTGACCAAAATCGATGGGTCTGGGGCTTAGGGAATTTCTCATATGCCACAAAACCGTTGAAGCTCCTGTTCAAAAATCATGCTCCAAAATCAACTTTTTTCATCTCAGGGATTCATTTTGGGATGGTAACTAAAGTTTAAAGCAGAAATAGGGGCACTTTTAAAATTGTCATTTTTCACCAAAATCGATGGGTCCGGGGCTTAGGGAATTTCTCATATGCACAAAACTGCTGAAGCTCCTGTTCAAAAAGCATGCTCCGAAATCAACTTTTTCATCTCAGGGATTCATTTTGGGATGGTAACTAAAGTTTAAAGCAGAAATAGGGGCACTTTTAAAATTGTCATATTTGACCAAAATCGATGGGTCCGGGGCTTAGGGAATTTCTCATATGCCACAAAACCGTTGAAGCTCCTGTTCAAAAATCATGCTCCGAAATCAACTTTTTTCATCTCAGGGATTCATTTTGGGATGGTACACTAAAGTTTAAAGCAGAAATAGGGGCACTTTTAAAATTGTCATTTTTCACCAAAATCGATGGGTCCGGGGCTTAGGGAATTTCTCATATGCACAAAACTGTTGAAGCTCCTGTTCAAAAAGCATGCTCCGAAATCAACTTTTTTTTATCTCAGGGATTCCTTTTGGGATGGCAACTAAAGTTTAAAGCAGAAATAGGGGCACTTTTAAAATGGTCATTTTTGACCAAAATCGATGGGTCCGGAGCTTAGGGAATTTCTCATATGCAACAAAACCGTTGAAGCTCCTGTTCAAAAATCATGCTCCGAAAATAACTTTTTTTCATCTTAGGGATTCATTTTGGGATGGTAACTAAAGTTTAAAGCGGAAATAGGGGCACTTTTAAAAATGTTATTTATGACCAAAATTGATGGGTCCGGGGCTTAGGGAATTTCTCATATGCCACAAAACCGTTGAAGCTCCTGTTCAAAAATCATGCTCCGAAAATAACTTTTTTTCATCTCAGGGATTCATTTTGGGATGGTAACTAAAGTTTAAAGCAGAAATAGGGGCACTTTTAAAATTTTTATTTATGACCAAAATCGATGGGTCTGGGGCTTAGGGAATTTCTCATATGCCACAAAACCGTTGAAGCTCCTGTTCAAAAATAATGCTCCGAAATCAACTTTTTTCATCTCAGGGATTAATTTTTGGATGGTAACTAAAGTTTAAAGCAGAAATAGGGGCACTTTTAAAATTGTCATTTTTCACCAAAATCGATGGGTCCGGGGCTTAGGGAATTTCTCATATGCCACAAAACCGTTGAAGCTCCTGTTTAAAAATCATGCTCCGAAATCAACTTTTTTCATCTCAGGGATTCATTTTGGGATGGTAACTAAAGTTTAAAGCAGAAATAGGGTCACTTTTAAAATTTTCATTTTTGACCAATATCGATGGGTCCGGGGCGTATGGAATTTCTCATATGCCACAAAACCGTTGAAGCTCCTGTTCAAAAATCATGCTCCGAAATCAACTTTTTTCATTTCAGGGATTCATTTTGGGATGGTAACTAAAGTTTGAAGCAGAAATAGGGGCACTTTTAAAATTTTCATTTTTGACCAATATCGATGGGTCCGGGTCGTATGGAATTTCTCATATGCCACAAAACCGTTGAAGCTCCTGTTCAAAAATCATGCTCCGAAATCAACTTTTTTCATCTCAGGGATTCATTTTGGGATGGTAACTAAAGTTTAAAGCAGAAATAGGGGCACTTTTAAAATTGTCATTTTTGACCAAAATCGATGGGTCCGGGGCTTAGGGAATTTCTCATATGCCACAAAACCGTTGAAGCTCCTATTCAAAAATCATGCTCCGAAATCAACTTTTTTCATTTCAGGGATTCATTTTGGGATGGTAACTAAAGTTTGAAGCAGAAATAGGGGCACTTTTAAAATTTTCATTTTTGACTAATATCGATGGGTCCGGGTCGTATGGAATTTCTCATATGCCACAAAACCGTTGAAGCTCCTGTTCAAAAATCATGCTCCGAAATCAACTTTTTTCATCTCAGGGATTCATTTTGGGATGGTAACTAAAGTTTAAAGCAGAAATAGGGGCACTTTTAAAATTGTCATTTTTGACCAATATCGATGGGTCCGGGTCGTATGGAATTTCTCATATGCCACAAAACCGTTGAAGCTCCTGTTCAAAAATCATGCTCCGAAATCAACTTTTTTCATCTCAGGGATTCATTTTGGGATGGTAACTAAAGTTTAAAGCAGAAATAGGGGCACTTTTAAAATTGTCATTTTTGACCAAAATCGATGGGTCCGGGGCTTAGGGAATTTCTCATATGCCACAAAACCGTTGAAGCTCCTATTCAAAAATCATGCTCCGAAATCAACTTTTTTCATCTCAGGGATTCATTTTGGGATGGTAACTAAAGTTTAAAGCAGAAATAGGGGCACTTTTAAAATTGTCATTTTTCACCAAAATCGATGGGTCCGGGGCTTAGGGAATTTCTCATATGCACAAAACTGCTGAAGCTCCTGTTCAAAAAGCATGCTCCGAAATCAACTTTTTCATCTCAGGGATTCATTTTGGGATGGTAACTAAAGTTTAAAGCAGAAATAGGGGCACTTTTAAAATTGTCATATTTGACCAAAATCGATGGGTCCGGGGCTTAGGGAATTTCTCATATGCCACAAAACCGTTGAAGCTCCTGTTCAAAAATCATGCTCCGAAATCAACTTTTTTCATCTTAGGGATTCATTTTGGGATGGTAACTAAAGTTTAAAGCAGAAATAGGGGCACTTTTAAAATTGTCATTTTTGACCAATATCGATGGGTCCGGGTCGTATGGAATTTCTCATATGCCACAAAACCGTTGAAGCTCCTGTTCAAAAATCATGCTCCGAAATCAACTTTTTTCATCTCAGGGATTCATTTTGGGATGGTAACTAAAGTTTAAAGCAGAAATAGGGGCACTTTTAAAATTGTCATTTTTGACCAAAATCGATGGGTCCGGGGCTTAGGGAATTTCTCATATGCCACAAAACCGTTGAAGCTCCTATTCAAAAATCATGCTCCGAAATCAACTTTTTTCATCTCAGGGATTCATTTTGGGATGGTAACTAAAGTTTAAAGCAGAAATAGGGGCACTTTTAAAATTTTCATTTTTGACCAATATCGATGGGTCCGGGGCGTATGGAATTTCTCATATGCCACAAAACCGTTGAAGCTCCTGTTCAAAAATCATGCTCCGAAATCAACTTTTTTCATTTCAGGGATTCATTTTGGGATGGTAACTAAAGTTTGAAGCAGAAATAGGGGCACTTTTAAAATTTTCATTTTTGACCAATATCGATGGGTCCGGGTCGTATGGAATTTCTCATATGCCACAAAACCGTTGAAGCTCCTGTTCAAAAATCATGCTCCGAAATCAACTTTTTTCATCTCAGGGATTCATTTTGGGATGGTAACTAAAGTTTAAAGCAGAAATAGGGGCACTTTTAAAATTGTCATTTTTGACCAATATCGATGGGTCCGGGTCGTATGGAATTTCTCATATGCCACAAAACCGTTGAAGCTCCTGTTCAAAAATCATGCTCCGAAATCAACTTTTTTCATCTCAGGGATTCATTTTGGGATGGTAACTAAAGTTTAAAGCAGAAATAGGGGCACTTTTAAAATTGTCATTTTTGACCAAAATCGATGGGTCCGGGGCTTAGGGAATTTCTCATATGCCACAAAACCGTTGAAGCTCCTATTCAAAAATCATGCTCCGAAATCAACTTTTTTCATCTCAGGGATTCATTTTGGGATGGTAACTAAAGTTTAAAGCAGAAATAGGGGCACTTTTAAAATTGTCATTTTTCACCAAAATCGATGGGTCCGGGGCTTAGGGAATTTCTCATATGCACAAAACTGTTGAAGCTCCTGTTCAAAAAGCATGCTCCGAAATCAACTTTTTCATCTCAGGGATTCATTTTGGGATGGTAACTAAAGTTTAAAGCAGAAATAGGGGCACTTTTAAAATTGTCATATTTTACCAAAATCGATGGGTCCGGGGCTTAGGGAATTTCTCATATGCCACAAAACCGTTGAAGCTCCTGTTCAAAAATCATGCTCCGAAATCAACTTTTTTCATCTCAGGGATTCATTTTGGGATGGTACACTAAAGTTTAAAGCAGAAATAGGGGCACTTTTAAAATTGTCATTTTTCACCAAAATCGATGGGTCCGGGGCTTAGGGAATTTCTCATATGCACAAAACTGTTGAAGCTCCTGTTCAAAAAGCATGCTCCGAAATCAACTTTTTTTTATCTCAGGGATTCCTTTTGGGATGGCAACTAAAGTTTAAAGCAGAAATAGGGGCACTTTTAAAATGGTTATTTTTGACAAAAATCGATGGGTCCGGAGCTTAGGGAATTTCTCATATGCAACAAAACCGTTGAAGCTCCTGTTCAAAAATCATGCTCCGAAAATAACTTTTTTTCATCTTAGGGATTCATTTTGGGATGGTAACTAAAGTTTAAAGCGGAAATAGGGGCACTTTTAAAAATGTTATTTATGACCAAAATTGATGGGTCCGGGGCTTAGGGAATTTCTCATATGCCACAAAACCGTTGAAGCTTCTGTTCAAAAATCATGCTCCGAAAATAACTTTTTTTCATCTCAGGGATTCATTTTGGGATGGTAACTAAAGTTTAAAGCAGAAATAGGGGCACTTTTAAAATTTTCATTTATGACCAAAATTGATGGGTCCGGGGCTTAGGGAATTTCTCATATGCCACAAAACCGTTGAAGCTCCTGTTCAAAAAGCATGCTCCGAAATCAACTTTTTCATCTCAGGGATTCATTTTGGGATGGTAACTAAAGTTTAAAGCAGAAATAGGGGCACTTTTAAAATTTTTATTTATGACCAAAATTGATGGATCCGGGGCTTAGGGAATTTCTCATATGCCACAAAACCGTTGAAGCTTCTGTTCAAAAATCATGCTCCGAAAATAACTTTTTTTCATCTCAGGGATTCATTTTGGGATGGTAACTAAAGTTTAAAGCAGAAATAGGGGCACTTTTAAAATTTTCATTTATGACCAAAATTGATGGGTCCGGGGCTTAGGGAATTTCTCATATGCCACAAAACCGTTGAAGCTCCTGTTCAAAAAGCATGCTCCGAAATCAACTTTTTCATCTCAGGGATTCATTTTGGGATGGTAACTAAAGTTTAAAGCATAAATAGGGGCACTTTTAAAATTGTAATTTTTGACCAAAATCGATGGGTCCGTGGCTTAGGGAATTTCTCATATGCACAAAACTGTTGAAGCTCCTGTTTAAAAAGCATGCTCCGAAATCAACTTTTTTCATCTCAGGGATTCATTTTGGGATGGTAACTAAAGTTTAAAGCAGAAATAGGGGCACTTTTAAAATTGTCATTTTTGACCAATATCGATGGGTCCGGGGCTTAGGGAATTTCTCATATGCCACAAAACCGTTGAAGCTCTTGTAAAAAAATCATGCTCCGAAATCAACTTTTTTCATCTCAGGGATTCATTTTGGGATGGTAACTAAAATTTAAAGCAGAAATAGGGGCACTTTTAAAATTTTCATTTTTGACCATAATCGATGGGTCTGGAGCTTAGGGAATTTCTCATATGCCACAAAACCGTTGAAGCTCCTGTTCAAAAATCATGCTCCGAAATAAACTTTTTTCATCTCAGGGATTCATTTTGGGATGGTAACTAAAGTTTAAAGCAGAAATAGGGGCACTTTTAAAATTGTCATTTTTCACCAAAATCGATGGGTCCGGGGCTTAGGGAATTTCTTATATGCCACAAAACTGTTGAAGCTCCTGTTCAAAAATCATGCTCCGAAATCAACTTTTTTCATCTCAGGGATTCATTTTGGGATGGTAACTAAAGTTTAAAGCAGAAATAGGGGCACTTTTAAAATTGTCATTTTTGACCAAAATCGATGGGTCTGGGGCTTAGGGAATTTCTCATATGCCACAAAACCGTTGAAGCTCCTGTTCAAAAATCATGCTCCAAAATCAACTTTTTTCATCTCAGGGATTCATTTTGGGATGGTAACTAAAGTTTAAAGCAGAAATAGGGGCACTTTTAAAATTGTCATTTTTCACCAAAATCGATGGGTCCGGGGCTTAGGGAATTTCTCATATGCACAAAACTGCTGAAGCTCCTGTTCAAAAAGCATGCTCCGAAATCAACTTTTTCATCTCAGGGATTCATTTTGGGATGGTAACTAAAGTTTAAAGCAGAAATAGGGGCACTTTTAAAATTGTCATATTTGACCAAAATCGATGGGTCCGGGGCTTAGGGAATTTCTCATATGCCACAAAACCGTTGAAGCTCCTGTTCAAAAATCATGCTCCGAAATCAACTTTTTTCATCTCAGGGATTCATTTTGGGATGGTACACTAAAGTTTAAAGCAGAAATAGGGGCACTTTTAAAATTGTCATTTTTCACCAAAATCGATGGGTCCGGGGCTTAGGGAATTTCTCATATGCACAAAACTGTTGAAGCTCCTGTTCAAAAAGCATGCTCCGAAATCAACTTTTTTTTATCTCAGGGATTCCTTTTGGGATGGCAACTAAAGTTTAAAGCAGAAATAGGGGCACTTTTAAAATGGTCATTTTTGACCAAAATCGATGGGTCCGGAGCTTAGGGAATTTCTCATATGCAACAAAACCGTTGAAGCTCCTGTTCAAAAATCATGCTCCGAAAATAACTTTTTTTCATCTTAGGGATTCATTTTGGGATGGTAACTAAAGTTTAAAGCGGAAATAGGGGCACTTTTAAAAATGTTATTTATGACCAAAATTGATGGGTCCGGGGCTTAGGGAATTTCTCATATGCCACAAAACCGTTGAAGCTCCTGTTCAAAAATCATGCTCCGAAAATAACTTTTTTTCATCTCAGGGATTCATTTTGGGATGGTAACTAAAGTTTAAAGCAGAAATAGGGGCACTTTTAAAATTTTTATTTATGACCAAAATCGATGGGTCTGGGGCTTAGGGAATTTCTCATATGCCACAAAACCGTTGAAGCTCCTGTTCAAAAATAATGCTCCGAAATCAACTTTTTTCATCTCAGGGATTAATTTTTGGATGGTAACTAAAGTTTAAAGCAGAAATAGGGGCACTTTTAAAATTGTCATTTTTCACCAAAATCGATGGGTCCGGGGCTTAGGGAATTTCTCATATGCCACAAAACCGTTGAAGCTCCTGTTTAAAAATCATGCTCCGAAATCAACTTTTTTCATCTCAGGGATTCATTTTGGGATGGTAACTAAAGTTTAAAGCAGAAATAGGGTCACTTTTAAAATTTTCATTTTTGACCAATATCTATGGGTCCGGGGCGTATGGAATTTCTCATATGCCACAAAACCGTTGAAGCTCCTGTTCAAAAATCATGCTCCGAAATCAACTTTTTTCATTTCAGGGATTCATTTTGGGATGGTAACTAAAGTTTGAAGCAGAAATAGGGGCACTTTTAAAATTTTCATTTTTGACCAATATCGATGGGTCCGGGTCGTATGGAATTTCTCATATGCCACAAAACCGTTGAAGCTCCTGTTCAAAAATCATGCTCCGAAATCAACTTTTTTCATCTCAGGGATTCATTTTGGGATGGTAACTAAAGTTTAAAGCAGAAATAGGGGCACTTTTAAAATTGTCATTTTTGACCAAAATCGATGGGTCCGGGGCTTAGGGAATTTCTCATATGCCACAAAACCGTTGAAGCTCCTATTCAAAAATCATGCTCCGAAATCAACTTTTTTCATTTCAGGGATTCATTTTGGGATGGTAACTAAAGTTTGAAGCAGAAATAGGGGCACTTTTAAAATTTTCATTTTTGACTAATATCGATGGGTCCGGGTCGTATGGAATTTCTCATATGCCACAAAACCGTTGAAGCTCCTGTTCAAAAATCATGCTCCGAAATCAACTTTTTTCATCTCAGGGATTCATTTTGGGATGGTAACTAAAGTTTAAAGCAGAAATAGGGGCACTTTTAAAATTGTCATTTTTGACCAATATCGATGGGTCCGGGTCGTATGGAATTTCTCATATGCCACAAAACCGTTGAAGCTCCTGTTCAAAAATCATGCTCCGAAATCAACTTTTTTCATCTCAGGGATTCATTTTGGGATGGTAACTAAAGTTTAAAGCAGAAATAGGGGCACTTTTAAAATTGTCATTTTTGACCAAAATCGATGGGTCCGGGGCTTAGGGAATTTCTCATATGCCACAAAACCGTTGAAGCTCCTATTCAAAAATCATGCTCCGAAATCAACTTTTTTCATCTCAGGGATTCATTTTGGGATGGTAACTAAAGTTTAAAGCAGAAATAGGGGCACTTTTAAAATTGTCATTTTTCACCAAAATCGATGGGTCCGGGGCTTAGGGAATTTCTCATATGCACAAAACTGCTGAAGCTCCTGTTCAAAAAGCATGCTCCGAAATCAACTTTTTCATCTCAGGGATTCATTTTGGGATGGTAACTAAAGTTTAAAGCAGAAATAGGGGCACTTTTAAAATTGTCATATTTGACCAAAATCGATGGGTCCGGGGCTTAGGGAATTTCTCATATGCCACAAAACCGTTGAAGCTCCTGTTCAAAAATCATGCTCCGAAATCAACTTTTTTCATCTTAGGGATTCATTTTGGGATGGTAACTAAAGTTTAAAGCAGAAATAGGGGCACTTTTAAAATTGTCATTTTTGACCAATATCGATGGGTCCGGGTCGTATGGAATTTCTCATATGCCACAAAACCGTTGAAGCTCCTGTTCAAAAATCATGCTCCGAAATCAACTTTTTTCATCTCAGGGATTCATTTTGGGATGGTAACTAAAGTTTAAAGCAGAAATAGGGGCACTTTTAAAATTGTCATTTTTGACCAAAATCGATGGGTCCGGGGCTTAGGGAATTTCTCATATGCCACAAAACCGTTGAAGCTCCTATTCAAAAATCATGCTCCGAAATCAACTTTTTTCATCTCAGGGATTCATTTTGGGATGGTAACTAAAGTTTAAAGCAGAAATAGGGGCACTTTTAAAATTTTCATTTTTGACCAATATCGATGGGTCCGGGGCGTATGGAATTTCTCATATGCCACAAAACCGTTGAAGCTCCTGTTCAAAAATCATGCTCCGAAATCAACTTTTTTCATTTCAGGGATTCATTTTGGGATGGTAACTAAAGTTTGAAGCAGAAATAGGGGCACTTTTAAAATTTTCATTTTTGACCAATATCGATGGGTCCGGGTCGTATGGAATTTCTCATATGCCACAAAACCGTTGAAGCTCCTGTTCAAAAATCATGCTCCGAAATCAACTTTTTTCATCTCAGGGATTCATTTTGGGATGGTAACTAAAGTTTAAAGCAGAAATAGGGGCACTTTTAAAATTGTCATTTTTGACCAATATCGATGGGTCCGGGTCGTATGGAATTTCTCATATGCCACAAAACCGTTGAAGCTCCTGTTCAAAAATCATGCTCCGAAATCAACTTTTTTCATCTCAGGGATTCATTTTGGGATGGTAACTAAAGTTTAAAGCAGAAATAGGGGCACTTTTAAAATTGTCATTTTTGACCAAAATCGATGGCTCCGGGGCTTAGGGAATTTCTCATATGCCACAAAACCGTTGAAGCTCCTATTCAAAAATCATGCTCCGAAATCAACTTTTTTCATCTCAGGGATTCATTTTGGGATGGTAACTAAAGTTTAAAGCAGAAATAGGGGCACTTTTAAAATTGTCATTTTTCACCAAAATCGATGGGTCCGGGGCTTAGGGAATTTCTCATATGCACAAAACTGTTGAAGCTCCTGTTCAAAAAGCATGCTCCGAAATCAACTTTTTCATCTCAGGGATTCATTTTGGGATGGTAACTAAAGTTTAAAGCAGAAATAGGGGCACTTTTAAAATTGTCATATTTTACCAAAATCGATGGGTCCGGGGCTTAGGGAATTTCTCATATGCCACAAAACCGTTGAAGCTCCTGTTCAAAAATCATGCTCCGAAATCAACTTTTTTCATCTCAGGGATTCATTTTGGGATGGTACACTAAAGTTTAAAGCAGAAATAGGGGCACTTTTAAAATTGTCATTTTTCACCAAAATCGATGGGTCCGGGGCTTAGGGAATTTCTCATATGCACAAAACTGTTGAAGCTCCTGTTCAAAAAGCATGCTCCGAAATCAACTTTTTTTTATCTCAGGGATTCCTTTTGGGATGGCAACTAAAGTTTAAAGCAGAAATAGGGGCACTTTTAAAATGGTTATTTTTGACAAAAATCGATGGGTCCGGAGCTTAGGGAATTTCTCATATGCAACAAAACCGTTGAAGCTCCTGTTCAAAAATCATGCTCCGAAAATAACTTTTTTTCATCTTAGGGATTCATTTTGGGATGGTAACTAAAGTTTAAAGCGGAAATAGGGGCACTTTTAAAAATGTTATTTATGACCAAAATTGATGGGTCCGGGGCTTAGGGAATTTCTCATATGCCACAAAACCGTTGAAGCTTCTGTTCAAAAATCATGCTCCGAAAATAACTTTTTTTCATCTCAGGGATTCATTTTGGGATGGTAACTAAAGTTTAAAGCAGAAATAGGGGCACTTTTAAAATTTTCATTTATGACCAAAATTGATGGGTCCGGGGCTTAGGGAATTTCTCATATGCCACAAAACCGTTGAAGCTCCTGTTCAAAAAGCATGCTCCGAAATCAACTTTTTTCATCTCAGGGATTCATTTTGGGATGGTAACTAAAGTTTAAAGCAGAAATAGGGGCACTTTTAAAATTGTCATTTTTGACCAAAATCGATGGGTCCGGGGCTTAGGGAATTTCTCATATGCCACAAAACCGTTGAAGCTCCTATTCAAAAATCATGCTCCGAAATCAACTTTTTTCATTTCAGGGATTCATTTTGGGATGGTAACTAAAGTTTGAAGCAGAAATAGGGGCACTTTTAAAATTTTCATTTTTGACTAATATCGATGGGTCCGGGTCGTATGGAATTTCTCATATGCCACAAAACCGTTGAAGCTCCTGTTCAAAAATCATGCTCCGAAATCAACTTTTTTCATCTCAGGGATTCATTTTGGGATGGTAACTAAAGTTTAAAGCAGAAATAGGGGCACTTTTAAAATTGTCATTTTTGACCAATATCGATGGGTCCGGGTCGTATGGAATTTCTCATATGCCACAAAACCGTTGAAGCTCCTGTTCAAAAATCATGCTCCGAAATCAACTTTTTTCATCTCAGGGATTCATTTTGGGATGGTAACTAAAGTTTAAAGCAGAAATAGGGGCACTTTTAAAATTGTCATTTTTGACCAAAATCGATGGGTCCGGGGCTTAGGGAATTTCTCATATGCCACAAAACCGTTGAAGCTCCTATTCAAAAATCATGCTCCGAAATCAACTTTTTTCATCTCAGGGATTCATTTTGGGATGGTAACTAAAGTTTAAAGCAGAAATAGGGGCACTTTTAAAATTGTCATTTTTCACCAAAATCGATGGGTCCGGGGCTTAGGGAATTTCTCATATGCACAAAACTGCTGAAGCTCCTGTTCAAAAAGCATGCTCCGAAATCAACTTTTTCATCTCAGGGATTCATTTTGGGATGGTAACTAAAGTTTAAAGCAGAAATAGGGGCACTTTTAAAATTGTCATATTTGACCAAAATCGATGGGTCCGGGGCTTAGGGAATTTCTCATATGCCACAAAACCGTTGAAGCTCCTGTTCAAAAATCATGCTCCGAAATCAACTTTTTTCATCTTAGGGATTCATTTTGGGATGGTAACTAAAGTTTAAAGCAGAAATAGGGGCACTTTTAAAATTGTCATTTTTGACCAATATCGATGGGTCCGGGTCGTATGGAATTTCTCATATGCCACAAAACCGTTGAAGCTCCTGTTCAAAAATCATGCTCCGAAATCAACTTTTTTCATCTCAGGGATTCATTTTGGGATGGTAACTAAAGTTTAAAGCAGAAATAGGGGCACTTTTAAAATTGTCATTTTTGACCAAAATCGATGGGTCCGGGGCTTAGGGAATTTCTCATATGCCACAAAACCGTTGAAGCTCCTATTCAAAAATCATGCTCCGAAATCAACTTTTTTCATCTCAGGGATTCATTTTGGGATGGTAACTAAAGTTTAAAGCAGAAATAGGGGCACTTTTAAAATTTTCATTTTTGACCAATATCGATGGGTCCGGGGCGTATGGAATTTCTCATATGCCACAAAACCGTTGAAGCTCCTGTTCAAAAATCATGCTCCGAAATCAACTTTTTTCATTTCAGGGATTCATTTTGGGATGGTAACTAAAGTTTGAAGCAGAAATAGGGGCACTTTTAAAATTTTCATTTTTGACCAATATCGATGGGTCCGGGTCGTATGGAATTTCTCATATGCCACAAAACCGTTGAAGCTCCTGTTCAAAAATCATGCTCCGAAATCAACTTTTTTCATCTCAGGGATTCATTTTGGGATGGTAACTAAAGTTTAAAGCAGAAATAGGGGCACTTTTAAAATTGTCATTTTTGACCAATATCGATGGGTCCGGGTCGTATGGAATTTCTCATATGCCACAAAACCGTTGAAGCTCCTGTTCAAAAATCATGCTCCGAAATCAACTTTTTTCATCTCAGGGATTCATTTTGGGATGGTAACTAAAGTTTAAAGCAGAAATAGGGGCACTTTTAAAATTGTCATTTTTGACCAAAATCGATGGGTCCGGGGCTTAGGGAATTTCTCATATGCCACAAAACCGTTGAAGCTCCTATTCAAAAATCATGCTCCGAAATCAACTTTTTTCATCTCAGGGATTCATTTTGGGATGGTAACTAAAGTTTAAAGCAGAAATAGGGGCACTTTTAAAATTGTCATTTTTCACCAAAATCGATGGGTCCGGGGCTTAGGGAATTTCTCATATGCACAAAACTGTTGAAGCTCCTGTTCAAAAAGCATGCTCCGAAATCAACTTTTTCATCTCAGGGATTCATTTTGGGATGGTAACTAAAGTTTAAAGCAGAAATAGGGGCACTTTTAAAATTGTCATATTTTACCAAAATCGATGGGTCCGGGGCTTAGGGAATTTCTCATATGCCACAAAACCGTTGAAGCTCCTGTTCAAAAATCATGCTCCGAAATCAACTTTTTTCATCTCAGGGATTCATTTTGGGATGGTACACTAAAGTTTAAAGCAGAAATAGGGGCACTTTTAAAATTGTCATTTTTCACCAAAATCGATGGGTCCGGGGCTTAGGGAATTTCTCATATGCACAAAACTGTTGAAGCTCCTGTTCAAAAAGCATGCTCCGAAATCAACTTTTTTTTATCTCAGGGATTCCTTTTGGGATGGCAACTAAAGTTTAAAGCAGAAATAGGGGCACTTTTAAAATGGTTATTTTTGACAAAAATCGATGGGTCCGGAGCTTAGGGAATTTCTCATATGCAACAAAACCGTTGAAGCTCCTGTTCAAAAATCATGCTCCGAAAATAACTTTTTTTCATCTTAGGGATTCATTTTGGGATGGTAACTAAAGTTTAAAGCGGAAATAGGGGCACTTTTAAAAATGTTATTTATGACCAAAATTGATGGGTCCGGGGCTTAGGGAATTTCTCATATGCCACAAAACCGTTGAAGCTTCTGTTCAAAAATCATGCTCCGAAAATAACTTTTTTTCATCTCAGGGATTCATTTTGGGATGGTAACTAAAGTTTAAAGCAGAAATAGGGGCACTTTTAAATTTTCATTTATGACCAAAATTGATGGGTCCGGGGCTTAGGGAATTTCTCATATGCCACAAAACCGTTGAAGCTCCTGTTCAAAAAGCATGCTCCGAAATCAACTTTTTCATCTCAGGGATTCATTTTGGGATGGTAACTAAAGTTTAAAGCAGAAATAGGGGCACTTTTAAAATTTTTATTTATGACCAAAATTGATGGATCCGGGGCTTAGGGAATTTCTCATATGCCACAAAACCGTTGAAGCTTCTGTTCAAAAATCATGCTCCGAAAATAACTTTTTTTCATCTCAGGGATTCATTTTGGGATGGTAACTAAAGTTTAAAGCAGAAATAGGGGCACTTTTAAAATTTTCATTTATGACCAAAATTGATGGGTCCGGGGCTTAGGGAATTTCTCATATGCCACAAAACCGTTGAAGCTCCTGTTCAAAAAGCATGCTCCGAAATCAACTTTTTCATCTCAGGGATTCATTTTGGGATGGTAACTAAAGTTTAAAGCATAAATAGGGGCACTTTTAAAATTGTAATTTTTGACCAAAATCGATGGGTCCGTGGCTTAGGGAATTTCTCATATGCACAAAACTGTTGAAGCTCCTGTTTAAAAAGCATGCTCCGAAATCAACTTTTTTCATCTCAGGGATTCATTTTGGGATGGTAACTAAAGTTTAAAGCAGAAATAGGGGCACTTTTAAAATTGTCATTTTTGACCAATATCGATGGGTCCGGGGCTTAGGGAATTTCTCATATGCCACAAAACCGTTGAAGCTCTTGTAAAAAAATCATGCTCCGAAATCAACTTTTTTCATCTCAGGGATTCATTTTGGGATGGTAACTAAAATTTAAAGCAGAAATAGGGGCACTTTTAAAATTTTCATTTTTGACCATAATCGATGGGTCTGGAGCTTAGGGAATTTCTCATATGCCACAAAACCGTTGAAGCTCCTGTTCAAAAATCATGCTCCGAAATAAACTTTTTTCATCTCAGGGATTCATTTTGGGATGGTAACTAAAGTTTAAAGCAGAAATAGGGGCACTTTTAAAATTGTCATTTTTCACCAAAATCAATGGGTCCGGGGCTTAGGGAATTTCTTATATGCCACAAAACTGTTGAAGCTCCTGTTCAAAAATCATGCTCCGAAATCAACTTTTTTCATCTCAGGGATTCATTTTGGGATGGTAACTAAAGTTTAAAGCAGAAATAGGGGCACTTTTAAAATTGTCATTTTTGACCAAAATCGATGGGTCTGGGGCTTAGGGAATTTCTCATATGCCACAAAACCGTTGAAGCTCCTGTTCAAAAATCATGCTCCGAAATCAACTTTTTTCATCTCAGGGATTAATTTTTGGATGGTAACTAAAGTTTAAAGCAGAAATAGGGGCACTTTTAAAATTGTCATTTTTCACCAAAATCGATGGGTCCGGGGCTTAGGGAATTTCTCATATGCCACAAAACCGTTGAAGCTCCTGTTTAAAAATCATGCTCCGAAATCAACTTTTTTCATCTCAGGGATTCATTTTGGGATGGTAACTAAAGTTTAAAGCAGAAATAGGGTCACTTTTAAAATTTTCATTTTTGACCAATATCGATGGGTCCGGGGCGTATGGAATTTCTCATATGCCACAAAACCGTTGAAGCTCCTGTTCAAAAATCATGCTCCGAAATCAACTTTTTTCATTTCAGGGATTCATTTTGGGATGGTAACTAAAGTTTGAAGCAGAAATAGGGGCACTTTTAAAATTTTCATTTTTGACCAATATCGATGGGTCCGGGTCGTATGGAATTTCTCATATGCCACAAAACCGTTGAAGCTCCTGTTCAAAAATCATGCTCCGAAATCAACTTTTTTCATCTCAGGGATTCATTTTGGGATGGTAACTAAAGTTTAAAGCAGAAATAGGGGCACTTTTAAAATTGTCATTTTTGACCAAAATCGATGGGTCCGGGGCTTAGGGAATTTCTCATATGCCACAAAACCGTTGAAGCTCCTATTCAAAAATCATGCTCCGAAATCAACTTTTTTCATTTCAGGGATTCATTTTGGGATGGTAACTAAAGTTTGAAGCAGAAATAGGGGCACTTTTAAAATTTTCATTTTTGACTAATATCGATGGGTCCGGGTCGTATGGAATTTCTCATATGCCACAAAACCGTTGAAGCTCCTGTTCAAAAATCATGCTCCGAAATCAACTTTTTTCATCTCAGGGATTCATTTTGGGATGGTAACTAAAGTTTAAAGCAGAAATAGGGGCACTTTTAAAATTGTCATTTTTGACCAATATCGATGGGTCCGGGTCGTATGGAATTTCTCATATGCCACAAAACCGTTGAAGCTCCTGTTCAAAAATCATGCTCCGAAATCAACTTTTTTCATCTCAGGGATTCATTTTGGGATGGTAACTAAAGTTTAAAGCAGAAATAGGGGCACTTTTAAAATTGTCATTTTTGACCAAAATCGATGGGTCCGGGGCTTAGGGAATTTCTCATATGCCACAAAACCGTTGAAGCTCCTATTCAAAAATCATGCTCCGAAATCAACTTTTTTCATCTCAGGGATTCATTTTGGGATGGTAACTAAAGTTTAAAGCAGAAATAGGGGCACTTTTAAAATTGTCATTTTTCACCAAAATCGATGGGTCCGGGGCTTAGGGAATTTCTCATATGCACAAAACTGCTGAAGCTCCTGTTCAAAAAGCATGCTCCGAAATCAACTTTTTCATCTCAGGGATTCATTTTGGGATGGTAACTAAAGTTTAAAGCAGAAATAGGGGCACTTTTAAAATTGTCATATTTGACCAAAATCGATGGGTCCGGGGCTTAGGGAATTTCTCATATGCCACAAAACCGTTGAAGCTCCTGTTCAAAAATCATGCTCCGAAATCAACTTTTTTCATCTTAGGGATTCATTTTGGGATGGTAACTAAAGTTTAAAGCAGAAATAGGGGCACTTTTAAAATTGTCATTTTTGACCAATATCGATGGGTCCGGGTCGTATGGAATTTCTCATATGCCACAAAACCGTTGAAGCTCCTGTTCAAAAATCATGCTCCGAAATCAACTTTTTTCATCTCAGGGATTCATTTTGGGATGGTAACTAAAGTTTAAAGCAGAAATAGGGGCACTTTTAAAATTGTCATTTTTGACCAAAATCGATGGGTCCGGGGCTTAGGGAATTTCTCATATGCCACAAAACCGTTGAAGCTCCTATTCAAAAATCATGCTCCGAAATCAACTTTTTTCATCTCAGGGATTCATTTTGGGATGGTAACTAAAGTTTAAAGCAGAAATAGGGGCACTTTTAAAATTTTCATTTTTGACCAATATCGATGGGTCCGGGGCGTATGGAATTTCTCATATGCCACAAAACCGTTGAAGCTCCTGTTCAAAAATCATGCTCCGAAATCAACTTTTTTCATTTCAGGGATTCATTTTGGGATGGTAACTAAAGTTTGAAGCAGAAATAGGGGCACTTTTAAAATTTTCATTTTTGACCAATATCGATGGGTCCGGGTCGTATGGAATTTCTCATATGCCACAAAACCGTTGAAGCTCCTGTTCAAAAATCATGCTCCGAAATCAACTTTTTTCATCTCAGGGATTCATTTTGGGATGGTAACTAAAGTTTAAAGCAGAAATAGGGGCACTTTTAAAATTGTCATTTTTGACCAATATCGATGGGTCCGGGTCGTATGGAATTTCTCATATGCCACAAAACCGTTGAAGCTCCTGTTCAAAAATCATGCTCCGAAATCAACTTTTTTCATCTCAGGGATTCATTTTGGGATGGTAACTAAAGTTTAAAGCAGAAATAGGGGCACTTTTAAAATTGTCATTTTTCACCAAAATCGATGGGTCCGGGGCTTAGGGAATTTCTCATATGCACAAAACTGTTGAAGCTCCTGTTCAAAAAGCATGCTCCGAAATCAACTTTTTCATCTCAGGGATTCATTTTGGGATGGTAACTAAAGTTTAAAGCAGAAATAGGGGCACTTTTAAAATTGTCATATTTTACCAAAATCGATGGGTCCGGGGCTTAGGGAATTTCTCATATGCCACAAAACCGTTGAAGCTCCTGTTCAAAAATCATGCTCCGAAATCAACTTTTTTCATCTCAGGGATTCATTTTGGGATGGTACACTAAAGTTTAAAGCAGAAATAGGGGCACTTTTAAAATTGTCATTTTTCACCAAAATCGATGGGTCCGGGGCTTAGGGAATTTCTCATATGCACAAAACTGTTGAAGCTCCTGTTCAAAAAGCATGCTCCGAAATCAACTTTTTTTATCTCAGGGATTCCTTTTGGGATGGCAACTAAAGTTTAAAGCAGAAATAGGGGCACTTTTAAAATGGTTATTTTTGACAAAAATCGATGGGTCCGGAGCTTAGGGAATTTCTCATATGCAACAAAACCGTTGAAGCTCCTGTTCAAAAATCATGCTCCGAAAATAACTTTTTTTCATCTTAGGGATTCATTTTGGGATGGTAACTAAAGTTTAAAGCGGAAATAGGGGCACTTTTAAAAATGTTATTTATGACCAAAATTGATGGGTCCGGGGCTTAGGGAATTTCTCATATGCCACAAAACCGTTGAAGCTTCTGTTCAAAAATCATGCTCCGAAAATAACTTTTTTTCATCTCAGGGATTCATTTTGGGATGGTAACTAAAGTTTAAAGCAGAAATAGGGGCACTTTTAAAATTTTCATTTATGACCAAAATTGATGGGTCCGGGGCTTAGGGAATTTCTCATATGCCACAAAACCGTTGAAGCTCCTGTTCAAAAAGCATGCTCCGAAATCAACTTTTTTCATCTCAGGGATTCATTTTGGGATGGTAACTAAAGTTTAAAGCAGAAATAGGGGCACTTTTAAAATTGTCATTTTTGACCAAAATCGATGGGTCCGGGGCTTAGGGAATTTCTCATATGCCACAAAACCGTTGAAGCTCCTATTCAAAAATCATGCTCCGAAATCAACTTTTTTCATTTCAGGGATTCATTTTGGGATGGTAACTAAAGTTTGAAGCAGAAATAGGGGCACTTTTAAAATTTTCATTTTTGACTAATATCGATGGGTCCGGGTCGTATGGAATTTCTCATATGCCACAAAACCGTTGAAGCTCCTGTTCAAAAATCATGCTCCGAAATCAACTTTTTTCATCTCAGGGATTCATTTTGGGATGGTAACTAAAGTTTAAAGCAGAAATAGGGGCACTTTTAAAATTGTCATTTTTGACCAATATCGATGGGTCCGGGTCGTATGGAATTTCTCATATGCCACAAAACCGTTGAAGCTCCTGTTCAAAAATCATGCTCCGAAATCAACTTTTTTCATCTCAGGGATTCATTTTGGGATGGTAACTAAAGTTTAAAGCAGAAATAGGGGCACTTTTAAAATTGTCATTTTTGACCAAAATCGATGGGTCCGGGGCTTAGGGAATTTCTCATATGCCACAAAACCGTTGAAGCTCCTATTCAAAAATCATGCTCCGAAATCAACTTTTTTCATCTCAGGGATTCATTTTGGGATGGTAACTAAAGTTTAAAGCAGAAATAGGGGCACTTTTAAAATTGTCATTTTTCACCAAAATCGATGGGTCCGGGGCTTAGGGAATTTCTCATATGCACAAAACTGCTGAAGCTCCTGTTCAAAAAGCATGCTCCGAAATCAACTTTTTCATCTCAGGGATTCATTTTGGGATGGTAACTAAAGTTTAAAGCAGAAATAGGGGCACTTTTAAAATTGTCATATTTGACCAAAATCGATGGGTCCGGGGCTTAGGGAATTTCTCATATGCCACAAAACCGTTGAAGCTCCTGTTCAAAAATCATGCTCCGAAATCAACTTTTTTCATCTTAGGGATTCATTTTGGGATGGTAACTAAAGTTTAAAGCAGAAATAGGGGCACTTTTAAAATTGTCATTTTTGACCAATATCGATGGGTCCGGGTCGTATGGAATTTCTCATATGCCACAAAACCGTTGAAGCTCCTGTTCAAAAATCATGCTCCGAAATCAACTTTTTTCATCTCAGGGATTCATTTTGGGATGGTAACTAAAGTTTAAAGCAGAAATAGGGGCACTTTTAAAATTGTCATTTTTGACCAAAATCGATGGGTCCGGGGCTTAGGGAATTTCTCATATGCCACAATACCGTTGAAGCTCCTATTCAAAAATCATGCTCCGAAATCAACTTTTTTCATCTCAGGGATTCATTTTGGGATGGTAACTAAAGTTTAAAGCAGAAATAGGGGCACTTTTAAAATTTTCATTTTTGACCAATATCGATGGGTCCGGGGCGTATGGAATTTCTCATATGCCACAAAACCGTTGAAGCTCCTGTTCAAAAATCATGCTCCGAAATCAACTTTTTTCATTTCAGGGATTCATTTTGGGATGGTAACTAAAGTTTGAAGCAGAAATAGGGGCACTTTTAAAATTTTCATTTTTGACCAATATCGATGGGTCCGGGTCATATGGAATTTCTCATATGCCACAAAACCGTTGAAGCTCCTGTTCAAAAATCATGCTCCGAAATCAACTTTTTTCATCTCAGGGATTCATTTTGGGATGGTAACTAAAGTTTAAAGCAGAAATAGGGGCACTTTTAAAATTGTCATTTTTGACCAATATCGATGGGTCCGGGTCGTATGGAATTTCTCATATGCCACAAAACCGTTGAAGCTCCTGTTCAAAAATCATGCTCCGAAATCAACTTTTTTCATCTCAGGGATTCATTTTGGGATGGTAACTAAAGTTTAAAGCAGAAATAGGGGCACTTTTAAAATTGTCATTTTTGACCAAAATCGATGGGTCCGGGGCTTAGGGAATTTCTCATATGCCACAAAACCGTTGAAGCTCCTATTCAAAAATCATGCTCCGAAATCAACTTTTTTCATCTCAGGGATTCATTTTGGGATGGTAACTAAAGTTTAAAGCAGAAATAGGGGCACTTTTAAAATTGTCATTTTTCACCAAAATCGATGGGTCCGGGGCTTAGGGAATTTCTCATATGCACAAAACTGTTGAAGCTCCTGTTCAAAAAGCATGCTCCGAAATCAACTTTTTCATCTCAGGGATTCATTTTGGGATGGTAACTAAAGTTTAAAGCAGAAATAGGGGCACTTTTAAAATTGTCATATTTTACCAAAATCGATGGGTCCGGGGCTTAGGGAATTTCTCATATGCCACAAAACCGTTGAAGCTCCTGTTCAAAAATCATGCTCCGAAATCAACTTTTTTCATCTCAGGGATTCATTTTGGGATGGTACACTAAAGTTTAAAGCAGAAATAGGGGCACTTTTAAAATTGTCATTTTTCACCAAAATCGATGGGTCCGGGGCTTAGGGAATTTCTCATATGCACAAAACTGTTGAAGCTCCTGTTCAAAAAGCATGCTCCGAAATCAACTTTTTTTTATCTCAGGGATTCCTTTTGGGATGGCAACTAAAGTTTAAAGCAGAAATAGGGGCACTTTTAAAATGGTTATTTTTGACAAAAATCGATGGGTCCGGAGCTTAGGGAATTTCTCATATGCAACAAAACCGTTGAAGCTCCTGTTCAAAAATCATGCTCCGAAAATAACTTTTTTTCATCTTAGGGATTCATTTTGGGATGGTAACTAAAGTTTAAAGCGGAAATAGGGGCACTTTTAAAAATGTTATTTATGACCAAAATTGATGGGTCCAGGGCTTAGGGAATTTCTCATATGCCACAAAACCGTTGAAGCTTCTGTTCAAAAATCATGCTCCGAAAATAACTTTTTTTCATCTCAGGGATTCATTTTGGGATGGTAACTAAAGTTTAAAGCAGAAATAGGGGCACTTTTAAAATTTTCATTTATGACCAAAATTGATGGGTCCGGGGCTTAGGGAATTTCTCATATGCCACAAAACCGTTGAAGCTCCTGTTCAAAAAGCATGCTCCGAAATCAACTTTTTCATCTCAGGGATTCATTTTGGGATGGTAACTAAAGTTTAAAGCAGAAATAGGGGCACTTTTAAAATTTTTATTTATGACCAAAATTGATGGATCCGGGGCTTAGGGAATTTCTCATATGCCACAAAACCGTTGAAGCTTCTGTTCAAAAATCATGCTCCGAAAATAACTTTTTTTCATCTCAGGGATTCATTTTGGGATGGTAACTAAAGTTTAAAGCAGAAATAGGGGCACTTTTAAAATTTTCATTTATGACCAAAATTGATGGGTCCGGGGCTTAGGGAATTTCTCATATGCCACAAAACCGTTGAAGCTCCTGTTCAAAAAGCATGCTCCGAAATCAACTTTTTCATCTCAGGGATTCATTTTGGGATGGTAACTAAAGTTTAAAGCATAAATAGGGGCACTTTTAAAATTGTAATTTTTGACCAAAATCGATGGGTCCGTGGCTTAGGGAATTTCTCATATGCACAAAACTGTTGAAGCTCCTGTTTAAAAAGCATGCTCCGAAATCAACTTTTTTCATCTCAGGGATTCATTTTGGGATGGTAACTAAAGTTTAAAGCAGAAATAGGGGCACTTTTAAAATTGTCATTTTTGACCAATATCGATGGGTCCGGGGCTTAGGGAATTTCTCATATGCCACAAAACCGTTGAAGCTCTTGTAAAAAAATCATGCTCCGAAATCAACTTTTTTCATCTCAGGGATTCATTTTGGGATGGTAACTAAAATTTAAAGCAGAAATAGGGGCACTTTTAAAATTTTCATTTTTGACCATAATCGATGGGTCTGGAGCTTAGGGAATTTCTCATATGCCACAAAACCGTTGAAGCTCCTGTTCAAAAATCATGCTCCGAAATAAACTTTTTTCATCTCAGGGATTCATTTTGGGATGGTAACTAAAGTTTAAAGCAGAAATAGGGGCACTTTTAAAATTGTCATTTTTCACCAAAATCAATGGGTCCGGGGCTTAGGGAATTTCTTATATGCCACAAAACTGTTGAAGCTCCTGTTCAAAAATCATGCTCCGAAATCAACTTTTTTCATCTCAGGGATTCATTTTGGGATGGTAACTAAAGTTTAAAGCAGAAATAGGGGCACTTTTAAAATTGTCATTTTTGACCAAAATCGATGGGTCTGGGGCTTAGGGAATTTCTCATATGCCACAAAACCGTTGAAGCTCCTGTTCAAAAATCATGCTCCGAAATCAACTTTTTTCATCTCAGGGATTAATTTTTGGATGGTAACTAAAGTTTAAAGCAGAAATAGGGGCACTTTTAAAATTGTCATTTTTCACCAAAATCGATGGGTCCGGGGCTTAGGGAATTTCTCATATGCCACAAAACCGTTGAAGCTCCTGTTTAAAAATCATGCTCCGAAATCAACTTTTTTCATCTCAGGGATTCATTTTGGGATGGTAACTAAAGTTTAAAGCAGAAATAGGGTCACTTTTAAAATTTTCATTTTTGACCAATATCGATGGGTCCGGGGCGTATGGAATTTCTCATATGCCACAAAACCGTTGAAGCTCCTGTTCAAAAATCATGCTCCGAAATCAACTTTTTTCATTTCAGTGATTCATTTTGGGATGGTAACTAAAGTTTGAAGCAGAAATAGGGGCACTTTTAAAATTTTCATTTTTGACCAATATCGATGGGTCCGGGTCGTATGGAATTTCTCATATGCCACAAAACCGTTGAAGCTCCTGTTCAAAAATCATGCTCCGAAATCAACTTTTTTCATCTCAGGGATTCATTTTGGGATGGTAACTAAAGTTTAAAGCAGAAATAGGGGCACTTTTAAAATTGTCATTTTTGACCAATATCGATGGGTCCGGGTCGTATGGAATTTCTCATATGCCACAAAACCGTTGAAGCTCCTGTTCAAAAATCATGCTCCGAAATCAACTTTTTTCATCTCAGGGATTCATTTTGGGATGGTAACTAAAGTTTAAAGCAGAAATAGGGGCACTTTTAAAATTGTCATTTTTGACCAAAATCGATGGGTCCGGGGCTTAGGGAATTTCTCATATGCCACAAAACCGTTGAAGCTCCTATTCAAAAATCATGCTCCGAAATCAACTTTTTTCATCTCAGGGATTCATTTTGGGATGGTAACTAAAGTTTAAAGCAGAAATAGGGGCACTTTTAAAATTGTCATTTTTCACCAAAATCGATGGGTCCGGGGCTTAGGGAATTTCTCATATGCACAAAACTGCTGAAGCTCCTGTTCAAAAAGCATGCTCCGAAATCAACTTTTTCATCTCAGGGATTCATTTTGGGATGGTAACTAAAGTTTAAAGCAGAAATAGGGGCACTTTTAAAATTGTCATATTTGACCAAAATCGATGGGTCCGGGGCTTAGGGAATTTCTCATATGCCACAAAACCGTTGAAGCTCCTGTTCAAAAATCATGCTCCGAAATCAACTTTTTTCATCTCAGGGATTCATTTTGGGATGGTACACTAAAGTTTAAAGCAGAAATAGGGGCACTTTTAAAATTGTAATTTTTCACCAAAATCGATGGGTCCGGGGCTTAGGGAATTTCTCATATGCACAAAACTGTTGAAGCTCCTGTTCAAAAAGCATGCTCCGAAATCAACTTTTTTTTATCTCAGGGATTCCTTTTGGGATGGCAACTAAAGTTTAAAGCAGAAATAGGGGCACTTTTAAAATGGTCATTTTTGACCAAAATCGATGGGTCCGGAGCTTAGGGAATTTCTCATATGCAACAAAACCGTTGAAGCTCCTGTTCAAAAATCATGCTCCGAAAATAACTTTTTTTCATCTTAGGGATTCATTTTGGGATGGTAACTAAAGTTTAAAGCGGAAATAGGGGCACTTTTAAAAATGTTATTTATGACCAAAATTGATGGGTCCGGGGCTTAGGGAATTTCTCATATGCCACAAAACCGTTGAAGCTCCTGTTCAAAAATCATGTTCCGAAAATAACTTTTTTTCATCTCAGGGATTCATTTTGGGATGGTAACTAAAGTTTAAAGCAGAAATAGGGGCACTTTTAAAATTTTTATTTATGACCAAAATTGATGGGTCCGGGGCTTAGGGAATTTCTCATATGCCACAAAACCGTTGAAGCTTCTGTTCAAAAATCATGCTCCGAAAATAACTTTTTTTCATCTCAGGGATTCATTTTGGGATGGTAACTAAAGTTTAAAGCAGAAATAGGGGCACTTTTAAAATTTTCATTTATGACCAAAATTGATGGGTCCGGGGCTTAGGGAATTTCTCATATGCCACAAAACCGTTGAAGCTCCTGTTTAAAAAGCATGCTCCGAAATCAACTTTTTTCATCTCAGGGATTCATTTTGGGATGGTAACTAAAGTTTAAAGCAGAAATAGGGGCACTTTTAAAATTGTCATTTTTGACCAATATCGATGGGTCCGGGGCTTAGGGAATTTCTCATATGCCACAAAACCGTTGAAGCTCTTGTAAAAAAATCATGCTCCGAAATCAACTTTTTTCATCTCAGGGATTCATTTTGGGATGGTAACTAAAATTTAAAGCAGAAATAGGGGCACTTTTAAAATTTTCATTTTTGACCATAATCGATGGGTCTGGAGCTTAGGGAATTTCTCATATGCCACAAAACCGTTGAAGCTCCTGTTCAAAAATCATGCTCCGAAATAAACTTTTTTCATCTCAGGGATTCATTTTGGGATGGTAACTAAAGTTTAAAGCAGAAATAGGGGCACTTTTAAAATTGTCATTTTTCACCAAAATCGATGGGTCCGGGGCTTAGGGAATTTCTTATATGCCACAAAACTGTTGAAGCTCCTGTTCAAAAATCATGCTCCGAAATCAACTTTTTTCATCTCAGGGATTCATTTTGGGATGGTAACTAAAGTTTAAAGCAGAAATAGGGGCACTTTTAAAATTGTCATTTTTGACCAAAATCGATGGGTCTGGGGCTTAGGGAATTTCTCATATGCCACAAAACCGTTGAAGCTCCTGTTCAAAAATCATGCTCCGAAATCAACTTTTTTCATCTCAGGGATTAATTTTTGGATGGTAACTAAAGTTTAAAGCAGAAATAGGGGCACTTTTAAAATTGTCATTTTTCACCAAAATCGATGGGTCCGGGGCTTAGGGAATTTCTCATATGCCACAAAACCGTTGAAGCTCCTGTTTAAAAATCATGCTCCGAAATCAACTTTTTTCATCTCAGGGATTCATTTTGGGATGGTAACTAAAGTTTAAAGCAGAAATAGGGTCACTTTTAAAATTTTCATTTTTGACCAATATCGATGGGTCCGGGGCGTATGGAATTTCTCATATGCCACAAAACCGTTGAAGCTCCTGTTCAAAAATCATGCTCCGAAATCAACTTTTTTCATTTCAGGGATTCATTTTGGGATGGTAACTAAAGTTTGAAGCAGAAATAGGGGCACTTTTAAAATTTTCATTTTTGACCAATATCGATGGGTCCGGGTCGTATGGAATTTCTCATATGCCACAAAACCGTTGAAGCTCCTGTTCAAAAATCATGCTCCGAAATCAACTTTTTTCATCTCAGGGATTCATTTTGGGATGGTAACTAAAGTTTAAAGCAGAAATAGGGGCACTTTTAAAATTGTCATTTTTGACCAATATCGATGGGTCCGGGTCGTATGGAATTTCTCATATGCCACAAAACCGTTGAAGCTCCTGTTCAAAAATCATGCTCCGAAATCAACTTTTTTCATCTCAGGGATTCATTTTGGGATGGTAACTAAAGTTTAAAGCAGAAATAGGGGCACTTTTAAAATTGTCATTGTTGACCAAAATCGATGGGTCCAGGGCTTAGGGAATTTCTCATATGCCACAAAACCGTTGAAGCTCCTATTCAAAAATAATGCTCCAAAATCAACTTTTTTCATCTCAGGGATTCATTTTGGGATGGTAACTAAAGTTTAAAGCAGAAATAGGGGCACTTTTAAAATTGTCATTTTTCACCAAAATCGATGGGTCCGGGGCTTAGGGAATTTCTCATATGCACAAAACTGCTGAAGCTCCTGTTCAAAAAGCATGCTCCGAAATCAACTTTTTCATCTCAGGGATTCATTTTGGGATGGTAACTAAAGTTTAAAGCAGAAATAGGGGCACTTTTAAAATTGTCATATTTGACCAAAATCGATGGGTCCGGGGCTTAGGGAATTTCTCATATGCCACAAAACCGTTGAAGCTCCTGTTCAAAAATCATGCTCCGAAATCAACTTTTTTCATCTCAGGGATTCATTTTGGGATGGTACACTAAAGTTTAAAGCAGAAATAGGGGCACTTTTAAAATTGTCATTTTTCACCAAAATCGATGGGTCCGGGGCTTAGGGAATTTCTCATATGCACAAAACTGTTGAAGCTCCTGTTCAAAAAGCATGCTCCGAAATCAACTTTTTTTTATCTCAGGGATTCCTTTTGGGATGGCAACTAAAGTTTAAAGCAGAAATAGGGGCACTTTTAAAATGGTCATTTTTGACCAAAATCGATGGGTCCGGAGCTTAGGGAATTTCTCATATGCAACAAAACCGTTGAAGCTCCTGTTCAAAAATCATGCTCCGAAAATAACTTTTTTTCATCTTAGGGATTCATTTTGGGATGGTAACTAAAGTTTAAAGCGGAAATAGGGGCACTTTTAAAAATGTTATTTATGACCAAAATTGATGGGTCCGGGGCTTAGGGAATTTCTCATATGCCACAAAACCGTTGAAGCTCCTGTTCAAAAATCATGCTCCGAAAATAACTTTTTTTCATCTCAGGGATTCATTTTGGGATGGTAACTAAAGTTTAAAGCAGAAATAGGGGCACTTTTAAAATTTTTATTTATGACCAAAATCGATGGGTCTGGGGCTTAGGGAATTTCTCATATGCCACAAAACCGTTGAAGCTCCTGTTCAAAAATAATGCTCCGAAATCAACTTTTTTCATCTCAGGGATTAATTTTTGGATGGTAACTAAAGTTTAAAGCAGAAATAGGGGCACTTTTAAAATTGTCATTTTTCACCAAAATCGATGGGTCCGGGGCTTAGGGAATTTCTCATATGCCACAAAACCGTTGAAGCTCCTGTTTAAAAATCATGCTCCGAAATCAACTTTTTTCATCTCAGGGATTCATTTTGGGATGGTAACTAAAGTTTAAAGCAGAAATAGGGTCACTTTTAAAATTTTCATTTTTGACCAATATCGATGGGTCCGGGGCGTATGGAATTTCTCATATGCCACAAAACCGTTGAAGCTCCTGTTCAAAAATCATGCTCCGAAATCAACTTTTTTCATTTCAGGGATTCATTTTGGGATGGTAACTAAAGTTTGAAGCAGAAATAGGGGCACTTTTAAAATTTTCATTTTTGACCAATATCGATGGGTCCGGGTCGTATGGAATTTCTCATATGCCACAAAACCGTTGAAGCTCCTGTTCAAAAATCATGCTCCGAAATCAACTTTTTTCATCTCAGGGATTCATTTTGGGATGGTAACTAAAGTTTAAAGCAGAAATAGGGGCACTTTTAAAATTGTCATTTTTGACCAAAATCGATGGGTCCGGGGCTTAGGGAATTTCTCATATGCCACAAAACCGTTGAAGCTCCTATTCAAAAATCATGCTCCGAAATCAACTTTTTTCATTTCAGGGATTCATTTTGGGATGGTAACTAAAGTTTGAAGCAGAAATAGGGGCACTTTTAAAATTTTCATTTTTGACTAATATCGATGGGTCCGGGTCGTATGGAATTTCTCATATGCCACAAAACCGTTGAAGCTCCTGTTCAAAAATCATGCTCCGAAATCAACTTTTTTCATCTCAGGGATTCATTTTGGGATGGTAACTAAAGTTTAAAGCAGAAATAGGGGCACTTTTAAAATTGTCATTTTTGACCAATATCGATGGGTCCGGGTCGTATGGAATTTCTCATATGCCACAAAACCGTTGAAGCTCCTGTTCAAAAATCATGCTCCGAAATCAACTTTTTTCATCTCAGGGATTCATTTTGGGATGGTAACTAAAGTTTAAAGCAGAAATAGGGGCACTTTTAAAATTGTCATTTTTGACCAAAATCGATGGGTCCGGGGCTTAGGGAATTTCTCATATGCCACAAAACCGTTGAAGCTCCTATTCAAAAATCATGCTCCGAAATCAACTTTTTTCATCTCAGGGATTCATTTTGGGATGGTAACTAAAGTTTAAAGCAGAAATAGGGGCACTTTTAAAATTGTCATTTTTCACCAAAATCGATGGGTCCGGGGCTTAGGGAATTTCTCATATGCACAAAACTGCTGAAGCTCCTGTTCAAAAAGCATGCTCCGAAATCAACTTTTTCATCTCAGGGATTCATTTTGGGATGGTAACTAAAGTTTAAAGCAGAAATAGGGGCACTTTTAAAATTGTCATATTTGACCAAAATCGATGGGTCCGGGGCTTAGGGAATTTCTCATATGCCACAAAACCGTTGAAGCTCCTGTTCAAAAATCATGCTCCGAAATCAACTTTTTTCATCTTAGGGATTCATTTTGGGATGGTAACTAAAGTTTAAAGCAGAAATAGGGGCACTTTTAAAATTGTCATTTTTGACCAATATCGATGGGTCCGGGTCATATGGAATTTCTCATATGCCACAAAACCGTTGAAGCTCCTGTTCAAAAATCATGCTCCGAAATCAACTTTTTTCATCTCAGGGATTCATTTTGGGATGGTAACTAAAGTTTAAAGCAGAAATAGGGGCACTTTTAAAATTGTCATTTTTGACCAAAATCGATGGGTCCGGGGCTTAGGGAATTTCTCATATGCCACAAAACCGTTGAAGCTCCTATTCAAAAATCATGCTCCGAAATCAACTTTTTTCATCTCAGGGATTCATTTTGGGATGGTAACTAAAGTTTAAAGCAGAAATAGGGGCACTTTTAAAATTGTCATTTTTCACCAAAATCGATGGGTCCGGGGCTTAGGGAATTTCTCATATGCACAAAACTGCTGAAGCTCCTGTTCAAAAAGCATGCTCCGAAATCAACTTTTTCATCTCAGGGATTCATTTTGGGATGGTAACTAAAGTTTAAAGCAGAAATAGGGGCACTTTTAAAATTGTCATATTTGACCAAAATCGATGGGTCCGGGGCTTAGGGAATTTCTCATATGCCACAAAACCGTTGAAGCTCCTGTTCAAAAATCATGCTCCGAAATCAACTTTTTTCATCTTAGGGATTCATTTTGGGATGGTAACTAAAGTTTAAAGCAGAAATAGGGGCACTTTTAAAATTGTCATTTTTGACCAATATCGATGGGTCCGGGTCGTATGGAATTTCTCATATGCCACAAAACCGTTGAAGCTCCTGTTCAAAAATCATGCTCCGAAATCAACTTTTTTCATCTCAGGGATTCATTTTGGGATGGTAACTAAAGTTTAAAGCAGAAATAGGGGCACTTTTAAAATTGTCATTTTTGACCAAAATCGATGGGTCCGGGGCTTAGGGAATTTCTCATATGCCACAAAACCGTTGAAGCTCCTATTCAAAAATCATGCTCCGAAATCAACTTTTTTCATCTCAGGGATTCATTTTGGGATGGTAACTAAAGTTTAAAGCAGAAATAGGGGCACTTTTAAAATTTTCATTTTTGACCAATATCGATGGGTCCGGGGCGTATGGAATTTCTCATATGCCACAAAACCGTTGAAGCTCCTGTTCAAAAATCATGCTCCGAAATCAACTTTTTTCATTTCAGGGATTCATTTTGGGATGGTAACTAAAGTTTGAAGCAGAAATAGGGGCACTTTTAAAATTTTCATTTTTGACCAATATCGATGGGTCCGGGTCGTATGGAATTTCTCATATGCCACAAAACCGTTGAAGCTCCTGTTCAAAAATCATGCTCCGAAATCAACTTTTTTCATCTCAGGGATTCATTTTGGGATGGTAACTAAAGTTTAAAGCAGAAATAGGGGCACTTTTAAAATTGTCATTTTTGACCAATATCGATGGGTCCGGGTCGTATGGAATTTCTCATATGCCACAAAACCGTTGAAGCTCCTGTTCAAAAATCATGCTCCGAAATCAACTTTTTTCATCTCAGGGATTCATTTTGGGATGGTAACTAAAGTTTAAAGCAGAAATAGGGGCACTTTTAAAATTGTCATTTTTGACCAAAATCGATGGGTCCGGGGCTTAGGGAATTTCTCATATGCCACAAAACCGTTGAAGCTCCTATTCAAAAATCATGCTCCAAAATCAACTTTTTTCATCTCAGGGATTCATTTTGGGATGGTAACTAAAGTTTAAAGCAGAAATAGGGGCACTTTTAAAATTGTCATTTTTCACCAAAATCGATGGGTCCGGGGCTTAGGGAATTTCTCATATGCACAAAACTGCTGAAGCTCCTGTTCAAAAAGCATGCTCCGAAATCAACTTTTTCATCTCAGGGATTCATTTTGGGATGGTAACTAAAGTTTAAAGCAGAAATAGGGGCACTTTTAAAATTGTCATATTTGACCAAAATCGATGGGTCCGGGGCTTAGGGAATTTCTCATATGCCACAAAACCGTTGAAGCTCCTGTTCAAAAATCATGCTCCGAAATCAACTTTTTTCATCTCAGGGATTCATTTTGGGATGGTACACTAAAGTTTAAAGCAGAAATAGGGGCACTTTTAAAATTGTCATTTTTCACCAAAATCGATGGGTCCGGGGCTTAGGGAATTTCTCATATGCACAAAACTGTTGAAGCTCCTGTTCAAAAAGCATGCTCCGAAATCAACTTTTTTTTATCTCAGGGATTCCTTTTGGGATGGCAACTAAAGTTTAAAGCAGAAATAGGGGCACTTTTAAAATGGTCATTTTTGACCAAAATCGATGGGTCCGGAGCTTAGGGAATTTCTCATATGCAACAAAACCGTTGAAGCTCCTGTTCAAAAATCATGCTCCGAAAATAACTTTTTTTCATCTTAGGGATTCATTTTGGGATGGTAACTAAAGTTTAAAGCGGGAATAGGGGCACTTTTAAAAATGTTATTTATGACCAAAATTGATGGGTCCGGGGCTTAGGGAATTTCTCATATGCCACAAAACCGTTGAAGCTCCTGTTCAAAAATCATGCTCCGAAAATAACTTTTTTTCATCTCAGGGATTCATTTTGGGATGGTAACTAAAGTTTAAAGCAGAAATAGGGGCACTTTTAAATTTTTTATTTATGACCAAAATCGATGGGTCTGGGGCTTAGGGAATTTCTCATATGCCACAAAACCGTTGAAGCTCCTGTTCAAAAATCATGCTCCGAAATCAACTTTTTTCATCTCAGGGATTAATTTTTGGATGGTAACTAAAGTTTAAAGCAGAAATAGGGGCACTTTTAAAATTGTCATTTTTCACCAAAATCGATGGGTCCGGGGCTTAGGGAATTTCTCATATGCCACAAAACCGTTGAAGCTCCTGTTTAAAAATCATGCTCCGAAATCAACTTTTTTCATCTCAGGGATTCATTTTGGGATGGTAACTAAAGTTTAAAGCAGAAATAGGGTCACTTTTAAAATTTTCATTTTTGACCAATATCGATGGGTCCGGGGCGTATGGAATTTCTCATATGCCACAAAACCGTTGAAGCTCCTGTTCAAAAATCATGCTCCGAAATCAACTTTTTTTCATTTCAGGGATTCATTTTGGGATGGTAACTAAAGTTTGAAGCAGAAATAGGGGCACTTTTAAAATTTTCATTTTTGACCAATATCGATGGGTCCGGGTCGTATGGAATTTCTCATATGCCACAAAACCGTTGAAGCTCCTGTTCAAAAATCATGCTCCGAAATCAACTTTTTTCATCTCAGGGATTCATTTTGGGATGGTAACTAAAGTTTAAAGCAGAAATAGGGGCACTTTTAAAATTGTCATTTTTGACCAATATCGATGGGTCCGGGTCGTATGGAATTTCTCATATGCCACAAAACCGTTGAAGCTCCTGTTCAAAAATCATGCTCCGAAATCAACTTTTTTCATCTCAGGGATTCATTTTGGGATGGTAACTAAAGTTTAAAGCAGAAATAGGGGCACTTTTAAAATTGTCATTTTTGACCAAAATCGATGGGTCCGGGGCTTAGGGAATTTCTCATATGCCACAAAACCGTTGAAGCTCCTATTCAAAAATCATGCTCCGAAATCAACTTTTTTCATCTCAGGGATTCATTTTGGGATGGTAACTAAAGTTTAAAGCAGAAATAGGGGCACTTTTAAAATTGTCATTTTTCACCAAAATCGATGGGTCCGGGGCTTAGGGAATTTCTCATATGCACAAAACTGCTGAAGCTCCTGTTCAAAAAGCATGCTCCGAAATCAACTTTTTCATCTCAGGGATTCATTTTGGGATGGTAACTAAAGTTTAAAGCAGAAATAGGGGCACTTTTAAAATTGTCATATTTGACCAAAATCGATGGGTCCGGGGCTTAGGGAATTTCTCATATGCCACAAAACCGTTGAAGCTCCTGTTCAAAAATCATGCTCCGAAATCAACTTTTTTCATCTCAGGGATTCATTTTGGGATGGTAACTAAAGTTTAAAGCAGAAATAGGGGCACTTTTAAAATTGTAATTTTTCACCAAAATCGATGGGTCCGGGGCTTAGGGAATTTCTCATATGCACAAAACTGCTGAAGCTCCTGTTCAAAAATCATGCTCCGAAATCAACTTTTTTCATCTCAGGGATTCATTTTGGGATGGTAACTAAAGTTTAAAGCAGAAATAGGGTCACTTTTAAAATTTTCATTTTTGACCAATATCGATGGGTCCGGGGCGTATGGAATTTCTCATATGCCACAAAACCGTTGAAGCTCCTGTTCAAAAATCATGCTCCGAAATCAACTTTTTTTCATTTCAGGGATTCATTTTGGGATGGTAACTAAAGTTTGAAGCAGAAATAGGGGCACTTTTAAAATTTTCATTTTTGACCAATATCGATGGGTCCGGGTCGTATGGAATTTCTCATATGCCACAAAACCGTTGAAGCTCCTGTTCAAAAATCATGCTCCGAAATCAACTTTTTTCATCTCAGGGATTCATTTTGGGATGGTACACTAAAGTTTAAAGCAGAAATAGGGGCACTTTTAAAATTGTCATTTTTCACCAAAATCGATGGGTCCGGGGCTTAGGGAATTTCTCATATGCACAAAACTGTTGAAGCTCCTGTTCAAAAAGCATGCTCCGAAATCAACTTTTTTTTATCTCAGGGATTCCTTTTGGGATGGTAACTAAAGTTTAAAGCAGAAATAGGGGCACTTTTAAAATTGTCATTTTTGACCAAAATCGATGGGTCCGGGGCTTAGGGAATTTCTCATATGCCACAAAACCGTTGAAGCTCCTGTTCAAAAATCATGCTCCGAAATCAACTTTTTTCATCTCAGGGATTCATTTTGGGATGGTACACTAAAGTTTAAAGCAGAAATAGGGGCACTTTTAAAAATTGTCATTTTTCACCAAAATCGATGGGTCCGGGGCTTAGGGAATTTCTCATATGCACAAAACTGTTGAAGCTCCTGTTCAAAAAGCATGCTCCGAAATCAACTTTTTTTTATCTCAGGGATTCCTTTTGGGATGGCAACTAAAGTTTAAAGCAGAAATAGGGGCACTTTTAAAATGGTCATTTTTGACCAAAATCGATGGGTCCGGAAGCTTAGGGAATTTCTCATATGCAACAAAACCGTTGAAGCTCCTGTTCAAAAATCATGCTCCGAAAATAACTTTTTTTCATCTTAGGGATTCATTTTGGGATGGTAACTAAAGTTTAAAGCGGAAATAGGGGCACTTTTAAAAATGTTATTTATGACCAAAATTGATGGGTCCGGGGCTTAGGGAATTTCTCATATGCCACAAAACCGTTGAAGCTCCTGTTCAAAAATCATGCTCCGAAAATAACTTTTTTTCATCTCAGGGATTCATTTTGGGATGGTAACTAAAGTTTAAAGCAGAAATAGGGGCACTTTTAAAATTTTTATTTATGACCAAAATCGATGGGTCTGGGGCTTAGGGAATTTCTCATATGCCACAAAACCGTTGAAGCTCCTGTTCAAAAATCATGCTCCGAAATCAACTTTTTTCATCTCAGGGTTTAATTTTTGGATGGTAACTAAAGTTTAAAGCAGAAATAGGGGCACTTTTAAAATTGTCATTTTTCACCAAAATCGATGGGTCCGGGGCTTAGGGAATTTCTCATATGCCACAAAACCGTTGAAGCTCCTGTTTAAAAATCATGCTCCGAAATCAACTTTTTTCATCTCAGGGATTCATTTTGGGATGGTAACTAAAGTTTAAAGCAGAAATAGGGTCACTTTTAAAATTTTCATTTTTGACCAATATCGATGGGTCCGGGGCGTATGGAATTTCTCATATGCCACAAAACCGTTGAAGCTCCTGTTCAAAAATCATGCTCCGAAATCAACTTTTTTCATTTCAGGGATTCATTTTGGGATGGTAACTAAAGTTTGAAGCAGAAATAGGGGCACTTTTAAAATTTTCATTTTTGACCAATATCGATGGGTCCGGGTCGTATGGAATTTCTCATATGCCACAAAACCGTTGAAGCTCATGTTCAAAAATCATGCTCCGAAATCAACTTTTTTCATCTCAGGGATTCATTTTCGGATGGTAACTAAAGTTTAAAGCAGAAATAGGGGCACTTTTAAAATTGTCATTTTTGACCAATATCGATGGGTCCGGGTCGTATGGAATTTCTCATATGCCACAAAACCGTTGAAGCTCCTGTTCAAAAATCATGCTCCGAAAATAACTTTTTTTCATCTTAGGGATTCATTTTGGGATGGTAACTAAAGTGTAAAGCGGAAATAGGGGCACTTTTAAAAATGTTATTTATGACCAAAATTGATGGGTCCGGGGCTTAGGGAATTTCTCATATGCCACAAAACCGTTGAAGCTCCTGTTCAAAAATCATGCTCCGAAAATAACTTTTTTTTCATCTCAGGGATTCATTTTGGGATGGTAACTAAAGTTTAAAGCAGAAATAGGGGCACTTTTAAAATTTTTATTTATGACCAAAATCGATGGGTCTGGGGCTTAGGGAATTTCTCATATGCCACAAAACCGTTGAAGCTCCTGTTCAAAAATCATGCTCCGAAATCAACTTTTTTCATCTCAGGGTTTAATTTTTGGATGGTAACTAAAGTTTAAAGCAGAAATAGGGGCACTTTTAAAATTGTCATTTTTCACCAAAATCGATGGGTCCGGGGCTTAGGGAATTTCTCATATGCCACAAAACCGTTGAAGCTCCTGTTTAAAAATCATGCTCCGAAATCAACTTTTTTCATCTCAGGGATTCATTTTGGGATGGTAACTAAAGTTTAAAGCAGAAATAGGGTCACTTTTAAAATTTTCATTTTTGACCAATATCGATGGGTCCGGGGCGTATGGAATTTCTCATATGCCACAAAACCGTTGAAGCTCCTGTTCAAAAAGCATGCTCCGAAATCAACTTTTTTTTATCTCAGGGATTCCTTTTGGGATGGCAACTAAAGTTTAAAGCAGAAATAGGGGCACTTTTAAAATGGTCATTTTTGACCAAAATCGATGGGTCCGGAAGCTTAGGGAATTTCTCATATGCCACAAAACCGTTGAAGCTCCTGTTCAAAAATCATGCTCCGAAATCAACTTTTTTCATCTCAGGGATTCATTTTGGGATGGTACACTAAAGTTTAAAGCAGAAATAGGGGCACTTTTAAAAATTGTCATTTTTCACCAAAATCGATGGGTCCGGGGCTTAGGGAATTTCTCATATGCACAAAACTGTTGAAGCTCCTGTTCAAAAAGCATGCTCCGAAATCAACTTTTTTTTATCTCAGGGATTCCTTTTGGGATGGCAACTAAAGTTTAAAGCAGAAATAGGGGCACTTTTAAAATGGTCATTTTTGACCAAAATCGATGGGTCCGGAAGCTTAGGGAATTTCTCATATGCAACAAAACCGTTGAAGCTCCTGTTCAAAAATCATGCTCCGAAAATAACTTTTTTTCATCTTAGGGATTCATTTTGGGATGGTAACTAAAGTTTAAAGCGGAAATAGGGGCACTTTTAAAAATGTTATTTATGACCAAAATTGATGGGTCCGGGGCTTAGGGAATTTCTCATATGCCACAAAACCGTTGAAGCTCCTGTTCA
The DNA here is from genome assembly GCF_028390025.1 of Pseudophryne corroboree. Classification (NCBI taxonomy): domain Eukaryota; kingdom Metazoa; phylum Chordata; class Amphibia; order Anura; family Myobatrachidae; genus Pseudophryne; species Pseudophryne corroboree. Next base: position 334,779 of record NW_026970148.1, on the reverse strand, counting down.
AAAATCATGCTCCGAAAATAACTTTTTTTCATCTCAGGGATTCATTTTGGGATGGTAACTAAAGTTTAAAGCAGAAATAGGGGCACTTTTAAAATTTTTATTTATGACCAAAATCGATGGGTCTGGGGCTTAGGGAATTTCTCATATGCCACAAAACCGTTGAAGCTCCTGTTCAAAAATCATGCTCCGAAATCAACTTTTTTCATCTCAGGGTTTAATTTTTGGATGGTAACTAAAGTTTAAAGCAGAAATAGGGGCACTTTTAAAATTGTCATTTTTCACCAAAATCGATGGGTCCGGGGCTTAGGGAATTTCTCATATGCCACAAAACCGTTGAAGCTCCTGTTTAAAAATCATGCTCCGAAATCAACTTTTTTCATCTCAGGGATTCATTTTGGGATGGTAACTAAAGTTTAAAGCAGAAATAGGGTCACTTTTAAAATTTTCATTTTTGACCAATATCGATGGGTCCGGGGCGTATGGAATTTCTCATATGCCACAAAACCGTTGAAGCTCCTGTTCAAAAATCATGCTCCGAAATCAACTTTTTTCATTTCAGGGATTCATTTTGGGATGGTAACTAAAGTTTGAAGCAGAAATAGGGGCACTTTTAAAATTTTCATTTTTGACCAATATCGATGGGTCCGGGTCGTATGGAATTTCTCATATGCCACAAAACCGTTGAAGCTCATGTTCAAAAATCATGCTCCGAAATCAACTTTTTTCATCTCAGGGATTCATTTTCGGATGGTAACTAAAGTTTAAAGCAGAAATAGGGGCACTTTTAAAATTGTCATTTTTGACCAATATCGATGGGTCCGGGTCGTATGGAATTTCTCATATGCCACAAAACCGTTGAAGCTCCTGTTCAAAAATCATGCTCCGAAAATAACTTTTTTTCATCTTAGGGATTCATTTTGGGATGGTAACTAAAGTGTAAAGCGGAAATAGGGGCACTTTTAAAAATGTTATTTATGACCAAAATTGATGGGTCCGGGGCTTAGGGAATTTCTCATATGCCACAAAACCGTTGAAGCTCCTGTTCAAAAATCATGCTCCGAAAATAACTTTTTTTCATCTCAGGGATTCATTTTGGGATGGTAACTAAAGTTTAAAGCAGAAATAGGGGCACTTTTAAAATTTTTATTTATGACCAAAATCGATGGGTCTGGGGCTTAGGGAATTTCTCATATGCCACAAAACCGTTGAAGCTCCTGTTCAAAAATCATGCTCCGAAATCAACTTTTTTCATCTCAGGGTTTAATTTTTGGATGGTAACTAAAGTTTAAAGCAGAAATAGGGGCACTTTTAAAATTGTCATTTTTCACCAAAATCGATGGGTCCGGGGCTTAGGGAATTTCTCATATGCCACAAAACCGTTGAAGCTCCTGTTTAAAAATCATGCTCCGAAATCAACTTTTTTCATCTCAGGGATTCATTTTGGGATGGTAACTAAAGTTTAAAGCAGAAATAGGGTCACTTTTAAAATTTTCATTTTTGACCAATATCGATGGGTCCGGGGCGTATGGAATTTCTCATATGCCACAAAACCGTTGAAGCTCCTGTTCAAAAATCATGCTCCGAAATCAACTTTTTTCATTTCAGGGATTCATTTTGGGATGGTAACTAAAGTTTGAAGCAGAAATAGGGGCACTTTTAAAATTTTCATTTTTGACCAATATCGATGGGTCCGGGTCGTATGGAATTTCTCATATGCCACAAAACCGTTGAAGCTCCTGTTCAAAAATCATGCTCCGAAATCAACTTTTTTCATCTCAGGGATTTATTTTCGGATGGTAACTAAAGTTTAAAGCAGAAATAGGGGCACTTTTAAAATTGTCATTTTTGACCAATATCGATGGGTCCGGGTCGTATGGAATTTCTCATATGCCACAAAACCGTTGAAGCTCCTGTTCAAAAATCATGCTCCGAAATCAACTTTTTTCATCTCAGGGATTCATTTTGGGATGGTAACTAAAGTTTAAAGCAGAAATAGGGGCACTTTTAAAATTGTCATTTTTGACCAAAATCGATGGGTCCGGGGCTTAGGGAATTTCTCATATGCCACAAAACCGTTGAAGCTCCTATTCAAAAATCATGCTCCGAAATCAACTTTTTTCATCTCAGGGATTCATTTTGGGATGGTAACTAAAGTTTAAAGCAGAAATAGGGGCACTTTTCAAATTTTCATTTTTCACCAAAATCGATGGGTCCGGGGCTTAGGGAATTTCTCATATGCACAAAACTGCTGAAGCTCCTGTTCAAAAAGCATGCTCCGAAATCAACTTTTTCATCTCAGGGATTCATTTTGGGATGGTAACTAAAGTTTAAAGCAGAAATAGGGGCACTTTTAAAATTGTCATATTTGACCAAAATCGATGGGTCCGGGGCTTAGGGAATTTCTCATATGCCACAAAACCGTTGAAGCTCCTGTTCAAAAATCATGCTCCGAAATCAACTTTTTTCATCTCAGGGATTCATTTTGGGATGGTACACTAAAGTTTAAAGCAGAAATAGGGGCACTTTTAAAATTGTCATTTTTCACCAAAATCGATGGGTCCGGGGCTTAGGGAATTTCTCATATGCACAAAACTGTTGAAGCTCCTGTTCAAAAAGCATGCTCCGAAATCAACTTTTTTTTATCTCAGGGATTCCTTTTGGGATGGCAACTAAAGTTTAAAGCAGAAATAGGGGCACTTTTAAAATGGTCATTTTTGACCAAAATCGATGGGTCCGGAGCTTAGGGAATTTCTCATATGCAACAAAACCGTTGAAGCTCCTGTTCAAAAATCATGCTCCGAAAATAACTTTTTTTCATCTTAGGGATTCATTTTGGGATGGTAACTAAAGTTTAAAGCGGAAATAGGGGCACTTTTAAAAATGTTATTTATGACCAAAATTGATGGGTCCGGGGCTTAGGGAATTTCTCATATGCCACAAAACCGTTGAAGCTCCTGTTCAAAAATCATGCTCCGAAAATAACTTTTTTTCATCTCAGGGATTCATTTTGGGATGGTAACTAAAGTTTAAAGCAGAAATAGGGGCACTTTTAAAATTTTTATTTATGACCAAAATTGATGGGTCCGGGGCTTAGGGAATTTCTCATATGCCACAAAACCGTTGAAGCTTCTGTTCAAAAATCATGCTCCGAAAATAACTTTTTTTAATCTCAGGGATTCATTTTGGGATGGTAACTAAAGTTTAAAGCAGAAATAGGGGCACTTTTAAAATTTTCATTTATGACCAAAATTGATGGGTCCGGGGCTTAGGGAATTTCTCATATGCCACAAAACCGTTGAAGCTCCTGTTCAAAAAGCATGCTCCGAAATCAACTTTTTCATCTCAGGGATTCATTTTGGGATGGTAACTAAAGTTTAAAGCAGAAATAGGGGCACTTTTAAAATTGTAATTTTTGACCAAAATCGATGGGTCCGTGGCTTAGGGAATTTCTCATACAGTATGCACAAAACTGTTGAAGCTCCTGTTCAAAAAGCATGCTCCGAAATCAACTTTTTTCATCTCAGGGATTCATTTTGGGATGGTAACTAAAGTTTAAAGCAGAAATAGGGGCACTTTTAAAATTGTAATTTTTGACCAAAATAGATGGGTCCGGGGCTTAGGGAATTTCTCATATGCCACAAAACCGTTGAAGCTCTTGTAAAAAAATCATGCTCCGAAATCAACTTTTTTCATCTCAGGGATTCATTTTGGGATGGTAACTAAAGTTTAAAGCAGAAATAGGGGCACTTTTAAAATTTTCATTTTTGACCATAATCGATGGGTCTGGAGCTTAGGGAATTTCTCATATGCCACAAAACCGTTGAAGCTCCTGTTCAAAAATCATGCTCCGAAATAAACTTTTTTCATCTCAGGGATTCATTTTGGGATGGTAACTAAAGTTTAAAGCAGAAATAGGGGCACTTTTAAAATTGTCATTTTTCACCAAAATCGATGGGTCCGGGGCTTAGGGAATTTCTTATATGCACAAAACTGTTGAAGCTCCTGTTCAAAAAGCATGCTCCGAAATCAACTTTTTTCATCTCAGGGATTCATTTTGGGATGGTAACTAAAGTTTAAAGCAGAAATAGGGGCACTTTTAAAATTGTCATATTTGACCAAAATCGATGGGTCCGGGGCTTAGGGAATTTCTCATATGCCACAAAACCGTTGAAGCTCCTGTTCAAAAATCATGCTCCGAAATCAACTTTTTTCATCTCAGGGATTCATTTTGGGATGGTAACTAAAGTTTAAAGCAGAAATAGGGGCACTTTTAAAATTTTCATTTATGACCAAAATTGATGGGTCCGGGGCTTAGGGAATTTCTCATATGCCACAAAACCGTTGAAGCTCCTGTTCAAAAGCATGCTCCGAAATCAACTTTTTCATCTCAGGGATTCATTTTGGGATGGTAACTAAAGTTTAAAGCAGAAATAGGGGCACTTTTAAAATTGTCATTTTTGACCAAAATTGATGGGTCCGTGGCTTAGGGAATTTCTCATATGCACAAAACTGTTGAAGCTCCTGTTCAAAAAGCATGCTCCGAAATCAACTTTTTTTCATCTCAGGGATTCATTTTGGGATGGTAACTAAAGTTTAACGCAGAAATAGGGGCACTTTTAAAATTGTCATTTTTGACCAAAATCGATGGGTCCGGGGCTTAGGGAATTTCTCATATGCCACAAAACCGTTGAAGCTCCTGTTCAAAAAGCATGCTCCGAAATCAACTTTTTTCATCTCAGGGATTCATTTTGGGATGGTAACTAAAGTTTAAAGCAGAAACAGGGGCACTTTTAAAATTTTCATTTTTGACCAAAATCGATGGGTCTGGGGCTTAGGGAATTTCTCATATGCAACAATACCGTTGAAGCTCCTGTTCAAAAATCATGCTCCGAAAATAACTTTTTTTCATCTCAGGGATTCATTTTGGGATGGTAACTAAAGTTTAAAGCAGAAACAGGGGCACTTTTAAAATTTTCATTTTTGACCATAATCGATGGGTCTGGAGCTTAGGGAATTTCTCATATGCCACAAAACCGTTGAAGCTCCTGTTCAAAAATCATGCTCCGAAATCAACTTTTTTCATCTCAGGGATTCATTTTGGGATGGTAACTAAAGTTTAAAATAGAAATAGGGGCACTTTTAAAATTGTCATATTTGACCAAAATCGATGGATCCGGGGCTTAGGGAATTTCTCATATGCCACAAAACCGTTGAAGCTCCTGATAAAAAATCATGCTCCGAAATCAACTTTTTTCATCTCAGGGATTCATTTTGGGATGGCAACTAAAGTTTAAAGCAGAAATAGGGGCACTTTTAAAATTGTCATTTTTGACCAAAATCAATGGGTCCGGGGCTTAGGGAATTTCTCATATGCACAAAACTGTTGAAGCTCCTGTTCAAAAAGCATGCTTCGAAATCAACTTTTTTCATCTCAGGGATTCATTTTGGGATGGTAACTAAAGTTTAAAGCAGAAATAGTGGCACTTTTAAAATTTTCATTTTTGACCAATATCGATGGGTCCAGGGCGTATGGAATTTCTCATATGCCACAAAACCGTTGAAGCTCCTGTTCAAAAATCATGCTCCGAAATAAACTTTTTTCATCTCAGGGATACATTTTGGGATTGTAACTAAAGTTTAAAGCAGAAATAGGGGCACTTTTAAAATGTTCATTTTTGACCAAAATCGATGGGTCCGGGGCTTAGGGAATTTCTCATATGCCACAAAACCGTTGAAGCTCCTGTTCAAAAATCATGCTCCGAAATCAACTTTTTTCATCTCAGGGATTCATTTTGGAATGGTAACTAAAATTTAAAGCAGAAATAGGGTCACTTTTAAAATTTTAATTTTTGACTAATATCGATGGGTCCGGGGCGTATGGAATTTCTCATATGCCACAAAACCGTTGAAGCTCCTGTTCAAAAATCATGCTCCGAAATCAACTTTTTTCATCTCAGGGATTCATTTTGGGATGGTAACTAAAGTTTAAAGCAGAAATAGGGGCACTTTTAAAATGGTCATTTTTGACCAAAATCGATGGGTCCGGAGCTTAGGGAATTTCTCATATGCAACAAAACCGTTGAAGCTCCTGTTCAAAAATCATGCTCCGAAAATAACTTTTTTTCATCTTAGGGATTCATTTTGGGATGGTAACTAAAGTTTAAAGCGGAAATAGGGGCACTTTTAAAAATGTTATTTATGACCAAAATTGATGGGTCCGGGGCTTAGGGAATTTCTCATATGCCACAAAACCGTTGAAGCTCCTGTTCAAAAATCATGCTCCGAAAATAACTTTTTTTCATCTCAGGGATTCATTTTGGGATGGTAACTAAAGTTTAAAGCAGAAATAGGGGCACTTTTAAAATTTTCATTTATGACCAAAATTGATGGGTCCGGGGCTTAGGGAATTTCTCATATGCCACAAAACCGTTGAAGCTCCTGTTCAAAAAGCATGCTCCGAAATCAACTTTTTCATCTCAGGGATTCATTTTGGGATGGTAACTAAAGTTTAAAGCATAAATAGGGGCACTTTTAAAATTGTAATTTTTGACCAAAATCGATGGGTCCGTGGCTTAGGGAATTTCTCATATGCACAAAACTGTTGAAGCTCCTGTTCAAAAAGCATGCTCCGAAATCAACTTTTTTCATCTCAGGGATTCATTTTGGGATGGTAACTAAAGTTTAAAGCAGAAATAGGGGCACTTTTAAAATTGTAATTTTTGACCAAAATAGATGGGTCCGGGGCTTAGGGAATTTCTCATATGCCACAAAACCGTTGAAGCTCTTGTAAAAAAATCATGCTCCGAAATCAACTTTTTTCATCTCAGGGATTCATTTTGGGATGGTAACTAAAGTTTAAAGCAGAAATAGGGGCACTTTTAAAATTTTCATTTTTGACCATAATCGATGGGTCTGGAGCTTAGGGAATTTCTCATATGCCACAAAACCGTTGAAGCTCCTGTTCAAAAATCATGCTCCGAAAATAACTTTTTTTCATCTCAGGGATTCATTTTGGGATGGTAACTAAAGTTTAAAACAGAAATAGGGGCACTTTTAAAATTGTCATATTTGACGAAAATCGATGGGTCCGGGGCTTAGGGAATTTCTCATATGCCACAAAACCGTTGAAGCTCCTGTTCAAAAATCATGCTCCGAAATCAACTTTTTTCATCTCAGGGATTCATTTTGGGATGGTAACTAAAGTTTAAAGCAGAAATAGGGGCACTTTTAAAATTTTCATTTATGACCAAAATTGATGGGTCCAGGGCTTCGGGAATTTCTCATATGCCACAAAACCGTTGAAGCTCCTGTTCAAAAAGCATGCTCCGAAATCAACTTTTTCATCTCAGGGATTCATTTTGGGATGGTAACAAAAGTTTAAAGCATAAATAGGGGCACTTTTAAAATTGTAATTTTTGACCAAAATCGATGGGTCCGTGGCTTAGGGAATTTCTCATATGCACAAAACTGTTAAAGCTCCTGTTCAAAAAGCATGCTCCGAAATCAACTTTTTTCATCTCAGGGATTCATTTTGTGATGGTAACTAAAGTTTAAAGCAGAAATAGGGGCACTTTTAAAATTGTCATTTTTGACCAAAATCGATGGGTCCGGGGCTTAGGGAATTTCTCATATGCCACAAAACCGTTGAAGCTCCTGTTCAAAAAGCATGCTCCGAAATCAACTTTTTTCATCTCAGGGATTCATTTTGGGATGGTAACTAAAGTTTAAAGCAGAAACAGGGGCACTTTTAAAATTTTCATTTTTGACCAAAATCAATGGGTCCGGGGCTTAGGGAATTTCTCATATGCCACAAAACCGTTGAAGCTCCTGTTCAAAAATCATGCTCCGAAAATAACTTTTTTTCATCTCAGGGATTCATTTTGGGATGGTAACTAAAGTTTAAAGCAGAAATAGGGGCACTTTTAAAATTTTTATTTATGACCAAAATTGATGGGTCCGGGGCTTAGGGAATTTCTCATATGCCACAAAACCGTTGAAGCTTCTGTTCAAAAATCATGCTCCGAAAATAACTTTTTTTCATCTCAGGGATTCATTTTGTGATGGTAACTAAAGTTTAAAGCAGAAATAGGGGCACTTTTAAAATTTTCATTTATGACCAAAATTGATGGGTCCGGGGCTTAGGGAATTTCTCATATGCACAAAACTGTTGAAGCTCCTGTTCAAAAAGCATGCTCCGAAATCAACTTTTTTTCATCTCAGGGATTCATTTTGGGATGGTAACTAAAGTTTAAAGCAGAAATAGGGGCACTTTTAAAATTGTAATTTTTGACCAAAATAGATGGGTCCGGGGCTTAGGGAATTTCTCATATGCCACAAAACCGTTGAAGCTCTTGTAAAAAAATCATGCTCCGAAATCAACTTTTTTCATCTCAGGGATTCATTTTGGGATGGTAACTAAAGTTTAAAGCAGAAATAGGGGCACTTTTAAAATTTTCATTTTTGACCATAATCGATGGGTCTGGAGCTTAGGGAATTTCTCATATGCCACAAAACCGTTGAAGCTCCTGTTCAAAAATCATGCTCCGAAATAAACTTTTTTCATCTCAGGGATTCATTTTGGGATGGTAACTAAAGTTTAAAGCAGAAATAGGGGCACTTTTAAAATTGTCATTTTTCACCAAAATCGATGGGTCCGGGGCTTAGGGAATTTCTTATATGCACAAAACTGTTGAAGCTCCTGTTCAAAAAGCATGCTCCGAAATCAACTTTTTTCATCTCAGGGATTCATTTTGGGATGGTAACTAAAGTTTAAAGCAGAAATAGGGGCACTTTTAAAATTGTCATATTTGACCAAAATCGATGGGTCCGGGGCTTAGGGAATTTCTCATATGCCACAAAACCGTTGAAGCTCCTGTTCAAAAATCATGCTCCGAAATCAACTTTTTTCATCTCAGGGATTCATTTTGGGATGGTAACTAAAGTTTAAAGCAGAAATAGGGGCACTTTTAAAATTTTCATTTATGACCAAAATTGATGGGTCCGGGGCTTAGGGAATTTCTCATATGCCACAAAACCGTTGAAGCTCCTGTTCAAAAAGCATGCTCCGAAATCAACTTTTTTCATCTCAGGGATTCATTTTGGGATGGTAACTAAAGTTTAAAGCAGAAACAGGGGCACTTTTAAAATTTTCATTTTTGACCAAAATCGATGGGTCTGGGGCTTAGGGAATTTCTCATATGCAACAATACCGTTGAAGCTCCTGTTCAAAAATCATGCTCCGAAAATAACTTTTTTTCATCTCAGGGATTCATTTTGGGATGGTAGCTAAAGTTTAAAGCAGAAATAGGGGCACTTTTAAAATTTTCATTTTTGACCATAATCGATGGGTCTGGAGCTTAGGGAATTTCTCATATGCACAAAACTGTTGAAGCTCCTGTTCAAAAAGCATGCTCCAAAATCAACTTTTTTCATCTCAGGGATTCATTTTGGGATGGTAACTAAAGTTTAAAGCAGAAACAGGGGCACTTTTAAAATTGTAATTTTTGACCAAAATAGATGGGTCCGGGGCTTAGGGAATTTCTCATATGCCACAAAACCGTTGAAGCTCTTGTAAAAAAATCATGCTCCGAAATCAACTTTTTTCATCTCAGGGATTCATTTTGGGATGGTAACTAAAGTTTAAAGCAGAAATAGGGGCACTTTTAAAATTTTCATTTTTGACCATAATCGATGGGTCTGGAGCTTAGGGAATTTCTCATATGCCACAAAACCGTTGAAGCTCCTGTTCAAAAATCATGCTCCGAAAATAACTTTTTTTCATCTCAGGGATTCATTTTGGGATGGTAACTAAAGTTTAAAGCAGAAATAGGGGCACTTTTAAAATTTTCATTTATGACCAAAATTGATGGGTCCGGGGCTTAGGGAATTTCTCATATGCCACAAAACCGTTGAAGCTCCTGTTCAAAAAGCATGCTCCGAAATCAACTTTTTCATCTCAGGGATTCATTTTGGGATGGTAACTAAAGTTTAAAGCATAAATAGGGGCACTTTTAAAATTGTAATTTTTGACCAAAATCGATGGGTCCATGGCTTAGGGAATTTCTCATATGCACAAAACTGTTGAAGCTCCTGTTCAAAAAGCATGCTCCGAAATCAACTTTTTTCATCTCAGGGATTCATTTTGGGATGGTAACTAAAGTTTAAAGCAGAAATAGGGGCACTTTTAAAATTGTAATTTTTGACCAAAATAGATGGGTCCGGGGCTTAGGGAATTTCTCATATGCCACAAAACCGTTGAAGCTCTTGTAAAAAAATCATGCTCCGAAATCAACTTTTTTCATCTCAGGGATTCATTTTGGGATGGTAACTAAAGTTTAAAGCAGAAATAGGGGCACTTTTAAAATTTTCATTTTTGACCATAATCGATGGGTCTGGAGCTTAGGGAATTTCTCATATGCCACAAACCGTTGAAGCTCCTGTTCAAAAATCATGCTCCGAAAATAACTTTTTTTCATCTCAGGGATTCATTTTGGGATGGTAACTAAAGTTTAAAACAGAAATAGGGGCACTTTTAAAATTGTCATATTTGACGAAAATCGATGGGTCCGGGGCTTAGGGAATTTCTCATATGCCACAAAACCGTTGAAGCTCCTGTTCAAAAATCATGCTCCGAAATCAACTTTTTTTCATCTCAGGGATTCATTTTGGGATGGTAACTAAAGTTTAAAGCAGAAATAGGGGCACTTTTAAAATTTTCATTTATGACCAAAATTGATGGGTCCAGGGCTTAGGGAATTTCTCATATGCCACAAAACCGTTGAAGCTCCTGTTCAAAAAGCATGCTCCGAAATCAACTTTTTCATCTCAGGGATTCATTTTGGGATGGTAACTAAAGTTTAAAGCATAAATAGGGGCACTTTTAAAATTGTAATTTTTGACCAAAATCGATGGGTCCGTGGCTTAGGGAATTTCTCATATGCACAAAACTGTTAAAGCTCCTGTTCAAAAAGCATGCTCCGAAATCAACTTTTTTCATCTCAGGGATTCATTTTGGGATGGTAACTAAAGTTTAAAGCAGAAATAGGGGCACTTTTAAAATTGTCATTTATGACCAAAATTGATGGGTCCGGGGCTTAGGGAATTTCTCATATGCCACAAAACCGTTGAAGCTCCTGTTCAAAAAGCATGCTCCGAAATCAACTTTTTTCATCTCAGGGATTCATTTTGGGATGGTAACTAAAGTTTAAAGCAGAAACAGGGGCACTTTTAAAATTTTCATTTTTGACCAAAATCGATGGGTCTGGGGCTTAGGGAATTTCTCATATGCACAAAACTGTTGAAGCTCCTGTTCAAAAAGCATGCTCCGAAATCAACTTTTTTCATCTCAGGGATTCATTTTGGGATGGTAGCTAAAGTTTAAAGCAGAAACAGGGGCACTTTTAAAATTTTCATTTTTGACCAAAATAGATGGGTCCGGGGCTTAGGGAATTTCTCATATGCCACAAAACCGTTGAAGCTCTTGTAAAAAAATCATGCTCCGAAATCAACTTTTTTCATCTCAGGGATTCATTTTGGGATGGTAACTAAAGTTTAAAGCAGAAATAGGGGCACTTTTAAAATTTTCATTTTTGACCATAATCGATGGGTCTGGAGCTTAGGGAATTTCTCATATGCCACAAAACCGTTGAAGCTCCTGTTCAAAAATCATGCTCCGAAAATAACTTTTTTTCATCTCAGGGATTCATTTTGGGATGGTAACTAAAGTTTAAAGCAGAAATAGGGGCACTTTTAAAATTTTCATTTATGACCAAAATTGATGGGTCCGGGGCTTAGGGAATTTCTCATATGCCACAAAACCGTTGAAGCTCCTGTTCAAAAAGCATGCTCCGAAATCAACTTTTTCATCTCAGGGATTCATTTTGGGATGGTAACTAAAGTTTAAAGCATAAATAGGGGCACTTTTAAAATTGTAATTTTTGACCAAAATCGATGGGTCCGTGGCTTAGGGAATTTCTCATATGCACAAAACTGTTGAAGCTCCTGTTCAAAAAGCATGCTCCGAAATCAACTTTTTTCATCTCAGGGATTCATTTTGGGATGGTAACTAAAGTTTAAAGCAGAAATAGGGGCACTTTTAAAATTGTCATTTTTGACCAAAATAGATGGGTCCGGGGCTTAGGGAATTTCTCATATGCCACAAAACCGTTGAAGCTCTTGTAAAAAAATCATGCTCCGAAATCAACTTTTTTCATCTCAGGGATTCATTTTGGGATGGTAACTAAAGTTTAAAGCAGAAATAGGGGCACTTTTAAAATTTTCATTTATGACCAAAATTGATGGGTCCGGGGCTTAGGGAATTTCTCATATGCCACAAAACCGTTGAAGCTCCTGTTCAAAAAGCATGCTCCGAAATCAACTTTTTACATCTCAGGGATTCATTTTGGGATGGTAACTAAAGTTTAAAGCAGAAACAGGGGCACTTTTAAAATTTTCATTTTTGACCAAAATCGATGGGTCTGGGGCTTAGGGAATTTCTCATATGCAACAATACCGTTGAAGCTCCTGTTCAAAAATCATGCTCCGAAAATAACTTTTTTTCATCTCAGGGATTCATTTTGGGATGGTAGCTAAAGTTTAAATCAGAAATAGGGGCACTTTTAAAATTTTCATTTTTGACCATAATCGATGGGTCTGGAGCTTAGGGAATTTCTCATATGCACAAAACTGTTGAAGCTCCTGTTCAAAAAGCATGCTCCAAAATCAACTTTTTTCATCTCAGGGATTCATTTTGGGATGGTAACTAAAGTTTAAAGCAGAAACAGGGGCACTTTTAAAATTGTAATTTTTGACCAAAATAGATGGGTCCGGGGCTTAGGGAATTTCTCATATGCCACAAAACCGTTGAAGCTCTTGTAAAAAAATCATGCTCCGAAATCAACTTTTTTCATCTCAGGGATTCATTTTGGGATGGTAACTAAAGTTTAAAGCAGAAATAGGGGCACTTTTAAAATTTTCATTTTTGACCATAATCGATGGGTCTGGAGCTTAGGGAATTTCTCATATGCCACAAAACCGTTGAAGCTCCTGTTCAAAAATCATGCTCCGAAAATAACTTTTTTTCATCTCAGGGATTCATTTTGGGATGGTAACTAAAGTTTAAAGCAGAAATAGGGGCACTTTTAAAATTTTCATTTATGACCAAAATTGATGGGTCCGGGGCTTAGGGAATTTCTCATATGCCACAAAACCGTTGAAGCTCCTGTTCAAAAAGCATGCTCCGAAATCAACTTTTTTTTTTTTTTTTTTTAATATTAGATTTTTATTGAAATTTTGTACAAATTATACGTACAATTGAACATGTAAGTGACAAAATAAAACAGAAATAGGGGAAAAGACAAGTACATCACATAACATAACTAATTAAGACAAGGGAAAGGAAGGTTAGGTATCAGGGACATCAGTGAATAGCAATAAAATCAGAGTGTAAACCTAATGAAAGTGGGGAGGTCTGAAACCCGTAATAAATTGAGTTAAGTTAAGTTAGGAGCCATCTTGATTTGGGGAATTAAGCTCAGAAGGGTCGGGTGGGGCAGTCACGGTACCGGGTAAACTACTTTGGCCCGATTTTTCTCTATATAGGAACCACTTATCCCATTTCCTACTCGTCCTGGGAGTCCCGGGGGGAAATCCGCCCTCTGACGTTTCAAACACATAATGTTGATGAACTTTTTGTTCTATCATTAATAGCGTGGGAACGACTGCCGACTTCCATTTGGAGGCAATGGCGGCCTTAGTTGCTATGAGTATGTGACCTAAAAGATACCTGTCGTTGTTAGACATCTCACCGCTGTAGTAATGGAATAGTGCTATTAGGGGGTCAGGTGCAAGGGGAACTCCCAGGACAAGCGACATGAAAAGAAACACATCTCTCCACAGAGACCGAATTGTTGGGCATAGCCAGAAAATGTGTAGAATATCCCCTACCATACCACAGTTCCTCCAGCAACTGGCAGAGACCTCAGGCCAAATCTTGTGCAAACGTTCCGGCGTAAAGTACACCCTATGAACCAGTTTGTAATACATTTCACAGTGGTTAGTACATTTAGAGATTTTAAAGCAGGATTGAAAGATAGTTTTCCAAATATCCTCGGTGAAGACCGCAGGGAGGTCTTTTTCCCATTTGGTCTGTGAGGGGAATAGCCCACGCCGGGCCTCGGTCACAAGATATTGGTACCATCTGGAGATACCGCCTCTATTCCTGACAGGCATTAGGAGTGACATCAGCAGTTTAGAGGGGCCAGTATGGGGGACTCGGTTGGGAGAAAAACTTTGGAGCCAATGCCTCAATTGCAGATATCTGTGGAAATCTTGTTTAGGTACCTGGAATTGTTCCTGCAGTAGGGAAAATGGGACTAATACACCATCCTGCAGGACATCCTTCAAGGTGGTTAGGCCTCTATCACCCCAATGGTGTAGGTGAAGGTCTGGGATCATTGTGGCTATGGTGTGGAGAGATAATTGGGGGGAGGGAAGGGCTCCGGAGGGGAGGGATTTAGTTACGATTTTCCATGCTAACAATGTTGCCTGAACTGCCGAGTTTCCCAGCCCTTCTAGAGGGATAGAAGCCGTAGGCAGCCATAGCAAGTCAGATAGTGCGAGGGGGGAGACAGCGCTTCGTTCCAGTAACACCCATGGTTTTGGGGCGTCTTGAGTGAACCAATCTCTGGCCTGAGCGAGTAAACAGGCATTATGGTATCTCTCTAGATCTGGGTAGGCCACTCCCCCGTCACACTTCCGCGCAACTAGGGTTGATTTTGCTATCCTCGGTTTTGAGCCCCCCCACACATAGTTTGAAAGTAAACGGTTAAATCTATTGCAAATATCTTTAGGGAAGGTCCTAGGGATGGTACGGAAAAGGTACATCAGTTTGGGTAAGAGCACCATCTTTGCCGCCGCTATTCGTCCGACCCATGAAACCTCCTGCATCATCCAGTCTTTAATGAATAGTTCGAATGTTCTAAAAAGGGGGTCATAGTTACATCCCATTAAATCTTGCCCTCTGGAGATTTGCACACCCAAATATTTAAGTGACCTGAGTTGCCATGCGTATCTGTAGGTCAACCTTAGACGCCTAAGAGCGACATCCGACATGTTCAGAGGAAGGGCCTCAGTCTTAGTGGTATTTAGCTTATAATAGGAGATCGCTGCATAGGAGTCCAAGAGGGAGTGCAAATGCGGTAATGATGATTCAGGGTCGCTAAGGCATACTAAGATATCGTCAGCAAAAAGACATATTTTATGATGCGTCCCTTCCACCACAGGGCCAACAATGGGGTCTCGAAATCAACTTTTTCATCTCAGGGATTCATTTTGGGATGGTAACTAAAGTTTAAAGCATAAATAGGGGCACTTTTAAAATTGTAATTTTTAACCAAAATCGATGGGTCCATGGCTTAGGGAATTTCTCATATGCACAAAACTGTTGAAGCTCCTGTTCAAAAAGCATGCTCCGAAATCAACTTTTTTCATCTCAGGGATTCATTTTGGGATGGTAACTAAAGTTTAAAGCAGAAATAGGGGCACTTTTAAAATTTTCATTTTTGACCATAATCGATGGGTCTGGAGCTTAGGGAATTTCTCATATGCCACAAAACCGTTGAAGCTCCTGTTCAAAAATCATGCTCCGAAAATAACTTTTTTTCATCTCAGGGATTCATTTTGGGATGGTAACTAAAGTTTAAAACAGAAATAGGGGCACTTTTAAAATTGTCATATTTGACGAAAATCGATGGGTCCGGGGCTTAGGGAATTTCTCATATGCCACAAAACCGTTGAAGCTCCTGTTCAAAAAGCATGCTCCGAAATCAACTTTTTTCATCTCAGGGATTCATTTTGGGATGGTAACTAAAGTTTAAAGCAGAAACAGGGGCACTTTTAAAATTTTCATTTTTGACCAAAATCGATGGGTCTGGGGCTTAGGGAATTTCTCATATGCAACAATACCGTTGAAGCTCCTGTTCAAAAATCATGCTCCGAAAATAACTTTTTTTCATCTCAGGGATTCATTTTGGGATGGTAGCTAAAGTTTAAAGCAGAAATAGGGGCACTTTTAAAATTTTCATTTTTGACCATAATCGATGGGTCTGGAGCTTAGGGAATTTCTCATATGCACAAAACTGTTGAAGCTCCTGTTCAAAAAGCATGCTCCGAAATCAACTTTTTTCATCTCAGGGATTCATTTTGGGATGGTAACTAAAGTTTAAAGCAGAAACAGGGGCACTTTTAAAATTGTAATTTTTGACCAAAATAGATGGGTCCGGGGCTTAGGGAATTTCTCATATGCCACAAAACCGTTGAAGCTCTTGTAAAAAAATCATGCTCCGAAATCAACTTTTTTCATCTCAGGGATTCATTTTGGGATGGTAACTAAAGTTTAAAGCAGAAATAGGGGCACTTTTAAAATTTTCATTTTTGACCATAATCGATGGGTCTGGAGCTTAGGGAATTTCTCATATGCCACAAAACCGTTGAAGCTCCTGTTCAAAAATCATGCTCCGAAAATAACTTTTTTTCATCTCAGGGATTCATTTTGGGATGGTAACTAAAGTTTAAAGCAGAAATAGGGGCACTTTTAAAATTTTCATTTATGACCAAAATTGATGGGTCCGGGGCTTAGGGAATTTCTCATATGCCACAAAACCGTTGAAGCTCCTGTTCAAAAAGCATGCTCCGAAATCAACTTTTTCATCTCAGGGATTCATTTTGGGATGGTAACTAAAGTTTAAAGCATAAATAGGGGCACTTTTAAAATTGTAATTTTTGACCAAAATCGATGGGTCCGTGGCTTAGGGAATTTCTCATATGCACAAAACTGTTGAAGCTCCTGTTCAAAAAGCATGCTCCGAAATCAACTTTTTTCATCTCAGGGATTCATTTTGGGATGGTAACTAAAGTTTAAAGCAGAAATAGGGGCACTTTTAAAATTGTAATTTTTGACCAAAATAGATGGGTCCGGGGCTTAGGGAATTTCTCATATGCCACAAAACCGTTGAAGCTCTTGTAAAAAAATCATGCTCCGAAATCAACTTTTTTCATCTCAGGGATTCATTTTGGGATGGTAACTAAAGTTTAAAGCAGAAATAGGGGCACTTTTAAAATTTTCATTTATGACCAAAATTGATGGGTCCGGGGCTTAGGGAATTTCTCATATGCCACAAAACCGTTGAAGCTCCTGTTCAAAAAGCATGCTCCGAAATCAACTTTTTTCATCTCAGGGATTCATTTTGGGATGGTAACTAAAGTTTAAAGCAGAAACAGGGGCACTTTTAAAATTTTCATTTTTGACCAAAATCGATGGGTCTGGGGCTTAGGGAATTTCTCATATGCAACAATACCGTTGAAGCTCCTGTTCAAAAATCATGCTCCGAAAATAACTTTTTTTCATCTCAGGGATTCATTTTGGGATGGTAGCTAAAGTTTAAAGCAGAAATAGGGGCACTTTTAAAATTTTCATTTTTGACCATAATCGATGGGTCTGGAGCTTAGGGAATTTCTCATATGCACAAAACTGTTGAAGCTCCTGTTCAAAAAGCATGCTCCGAAATCAACTTTTTTCATCTCAGGGATTCATTTTGGGATGGTAACTAAAGTTTAAAGCAGAAACAGGGGCACTTTTAAAATTGTAATTTTTGACCAAAATAGATGGGTCCGGGGCTTAGGGAATTTCTCATATGCCACAAAACCGTTGAAGCTCTTGTAAAAAAATCATGCTCCGAAATCAACTTTTTTCATCTCAGGGATTCATTTTGGGATGGTAACTAAAGTTTAAAGCAGAAATAGGGGCACTTTTAAAATTTTCATTTTTGACCATAATCGATGGGTCTGGAGCTTAGGGAATTTCTCATATGCCACAAAACCGTTGAAGCTCCTGTTCAAAAATCATGCTCCGAAAATAACTTTTTTTCATCTCAGGGATTCATTTTGGGATGGTAACTAAAGTTTAAAGCAGAAATAGGGGCACTTTTAAAATTTTCATTTATGACCAAAATTGATGGGTCCGGGGCTTAGGGAATTTCTCATATGCCACAAAACCGTTGAAGCTCCTGTTCAAAAAGCATGCTCCGAAATCAACTTTTTTCATCTCAGGGATTCATTTTGGGATGGTAACTAAAGTTTAAAGCAGAAATAGGGGCACTTTTAAAATTGTAATTTTTGACCAAAATAGATGGGTCCGGGGCTTAGGGAATTTCTCATATGCACAAAACTGTTGAAGCTCCTGTTCAAAAAGCATGCTCCGAAATCAACTTTTTTCATCTCAGGGATTCATTTTGGGATGGTAACTAAAGTTTAAAGCAGAAATAGGGGCACTTTTAAAATTGTAATTTTTGACCAAAATAGATGGGTCCGGGGCTTAGGGAATTTCTCATATGCCACAAAACCGTTGAAGCTCTTGTAAAAAAATCATGCTCCGAAATCAACTTTTTTCATCTCAGGGATTCATTTTGGGATGGTAACTAAAGTTTAAAGCAGAAATAGGGGCACTTTTAAAATTTTAATTTTTGACCATAATCGATGGGTCTGGAGCTTAGGGAATTTCTCATATGCCACAAAACCGTTGAAGCTCCTGTTCAAAAATCATGCTCCGAAAATAACTTTTTTTCATCTCAGGGATTCATTTTGGGATGGTAACTAAAGTTTAAAACAGAAATAGGGGCACTTTTAAAATTGTCATATTTGACGAAAATCGATGGGTCCGGGGCTTAGGGAATTTCTCATATGCCACAAAACCGTTGAAGCTCCTGTTCAAAAATCATGCTCCGAAATCAACTTTTTTCATCTCAGGGATTCATTTTGGGATGGTAACTAAAGTTTAAAGCAGAAATAGGGGCACTTTTAAAATTTTCATTTATGACCAAAATTGATGGGTCCAGGGCTTAGGGAATTTCTCATATGCCACAAAACCGTTGAAGCTCCTGTTCAAAAAGCATGCTCCGAAATCAACTTTTTCATCTCAGGGATTCATTTTGGGATGGTAACTAAAGTTTAAAGCATAAATAGGGGCACTTTTAAAATTGTAATTTTTGACCAAAATCGATGGGTCCGTGGCTTAGGGAATTTCTCATATGCACAAAACTGTTAAAGCTCCTGTTCAAAAAGCATGCTCCGAAATCAACTTTTTTTCATCTCAGGGATTCATTTTGTGATGGTAACTAAAGTTTAAAGCAGAAATAGGGGCACTTTTAAAATTGTCATTTTTGACCAAAATCGATGGGTCCGTGGCTTAGGGAATTTCTCATATGCACAAAACTGTTGAAGCTCCTGTTCAAAAAGCATGCTCCGAAATCAACTTTTTTTCATCTCAGGGATTCATTTTGGGATGGTAACTAAAGTTTAACGCAGAAATAGGGGCACTTTTAAAATTGTCATTTTTGACCAAAATCGATGGGTCCGGGGCTTAGGGAATTTCTCATATGCCACAAAACCGTTGAAGCTCCTGTTCAAAAAGCATGCTCCGAAATCAACTTTTTTCATCTCAGGGATTCATTTTGGGATGGTAACTAAAGTTTAAAGCAGAAACAGGGGCACTTTTAAAATTTTCATTTTTGACCAAAATTGATGGGTCCGGGGCTTAGGGAATTTCTCATATGCCACAAAACCGTTGAAGCTCCTGTTCAAAAATCATGCTCCGAAAATAACTTTTTTTCATCTCAGGGATTCATTTTGGGATGGTAACTAAAGTTTAAAGCAGAAATAGGGGCACTTTTAAAATTTTTATTTATGACCAAAATTGATGGGTCCGGGGCTTAGGGAATTTCTCATATGCCACAAAACCGTTGAAGCTTCTGTTCAAAAATCATGCTCCGAAAATAACTTTTTTTCATCTCAGGGATTCATTTTGGGATGGTAACTAAAGTTTAAAGCAGAAATAGGGGCACTTTTAAAATTTTCATTTATGACCAAAATTGATGGGTCCGGGGCTTAGGGAATTTCTCATATGCACAAAACTGTTGAAGCTCCTGTTCAAAAAGCATGCTCCGAAATCAACTTTTTTTCATCTCAGGGATTCATTTTGGGATGGTAACTAAAGTTTAAAGCAGAAATAGGGGCACTTTTAAAATTGTAATTTTTGACCAAAATAGATGGGTCCGGGGCTTAGGGAATTTCTCATATGCCACAAAACCGTTGAAGCTCTTGTAAAAAAAATCATGCTCCGAAATCAACTTTTTTCATCTCAGGGATTCATTTTGGGATGGTAACTAAAGTTTAAAGCAGAAATAGGGGCACTTTTAAAATTGTCATTTTTCACCAAATTCGATGGGTCCGGGGCTTAGGGAATTTCTTATATGCACAAAACTGTTGAAGCTCCTGTTCAAAAAGCATGCTCCGAAATCAACTTTTTTCATCTCAGGGATTCATTTTGGGATGGTAACTAAAGTTTAAAGCAGAAACAGGGGCACTTTTAAAATTTTCATTTTTGACCAAAATCGATGGGTCTGGGGCTTAGGGAATTTCTCATATGCAACAATACCGTTGAAGCTCCTGTTCAAAAATCATGCTCCGAAAATAACTTTTTTTCATCTCAGGGATTCATTTTGGGATGGTAACTAAAGTTTAAAGCAGAAATACTGTAGGGGCACTTTTAAAATTTTCATTGTTGACCATAATCGATGGGTCTGGAGCTTAGGGAATTTCTCATATGCCACAAAACCGTTGAAGCTCCTGTTCAAAAATCATGCTCCGAAATCAACTTTTTTCATCTCAGGGATTCATTTTGGGATGGTAACTAAAGTTTAAAACAGAAATAGGGGCACTTTTAAAATTGTCATATTTGACCAAAATCGATGGGTCCGGGGCTTAGGGAATTTCTCATATGCCACAAAACCGTTGAAGCTCCTGTTCAAAAATCATGCTCCGAAATCAACTTTTTTCATCTCAGGGATTCATTTTGGGATGGTAACTAAAGTTTAAAGCAGAAATAGGGGCACTTTTAAAATTTTCATTTATGACCAAAATTGATGGGTCCGGGGCTTAGGGAATTTCTCATATGCCACAAAACCGTTGAAGCTCCTGTTCAAAAAGCATGCTCCGAAATCAACTTTTTCATCTCAGGGATTCATTTTGGGATGGTAACTAAAGTTTAAAGCATAAATAGGGGCACTTTTAAAATTGTAATTTTTGACCAAAATCGATGGGTCCGTGGCTTAGGGAATTTCTCATATGCACAAAACTGTTAAAGCTCCTGTTCAAAAAGCATGCTCCGAAATCAACTTTTTTCATCTCAGGGATTCATTTTGGGATGGTAACTAAAGTTTAAAGCAGAAATAGGGGCACTTTTAAAATTGTCATTTTTGACCAAAATCGATGGGTCCGTGGCTTAGGGAATTTCTCATATGCACAAAACTGTGGAAGCTCCTGTTCAAAAAGCATGATCCGAAATCAACTTTTTTTCATCTCAGGGATTCATTTTGGGATGGTAACTAAAGTTTAACGCAGAAATAGGGGCACTTTTAAAATTGTCATTTTTGACCAAAATCGATGGGTCCGGGGCTTAGGGAATTTCTCATATGCCACAAAACCGTTGAAGCTCCTGTTCAAAAAGCATGCTCCGAAATCAACTTTTTTCATCTCAGGGATTCATTTTGGGATGGTAACTAAAGTTTAAAGCAGAAACAGGGGCACTTTTAAAATTTTCATTTTTGACCAAAATTGATGGGTCTGGGGCTTAGGGAATTTCTCATATGCAACAATGCCGTTGAAACTCCTGTTCAAAAATCATGCTCCGAAAATAACTTTTTTTCATCTCAGGGATTCATTTTGGGATGGTAACTAAAGTTTAAAGCAGAAATAGGGGCACTTTTAAAATTTTCATTTTTGACCATAATCGATGGGTCTGGAGCTTAGGGAATTTCTCATATGCCACAAAACCGTTGAAGCTCCTGTTCAAAAATCATGCTCCGAAATCAACTTTTTTCATCTCAGGGATTCATTTTGGGATGGTAACTAAAGTTTAAAGCAGAAATAGGGGCACTTTTAAAATTGTCATTTTTCACCAAAATCGATGGGTCCGGGGCTTAGGGAATTTCTCATATGCACAAAACTGTTGAAGCTCCTGTTCAAAAAGCATGCTCCGAAATCAACTTTTTTCATCTCAGGGATTCATTTTGGGATGGTAACTAAAGTTTAAAGCAGAAATAGGGGCACTTTTAAAATTGTCATATTTGACCAAAATCGATGGGTCCGGGGCTTAGGGAATTTCTCATATGCCACAAAACCGTTGAAGCTCCTGTTCAAAAATCATGCTCCGAAATCAACTTTTTTCATCTCAGGGATTCATTTTGGGATGGTAACTAAAGTTTAAAGCAGAAATAGGGGCACTTTTAAAATTGTCATTTTTGACCAAAATCGATGGGTCTGGGGCTTAGGGAATTTCTCATATGCCACAAAACCGTTGAAGCTCATGTTCAAAAATCATGCTCCGAAATCAACTTTTTTCATCTCAGGGATTAATTTTTGGATGGTAACTAAAGTTTAAAGCAGAAATAGGGTCACTTTTAAAATTTTCATTTTTGACCAATATCGATGGGTCCGGGGCGTATGGAATTTCTCATATGCCACAAAACCGTTGAAGCTCCTGTTCAAAAATCATGCTCCGAAATCAACTTTTTTCATTTCAGGGATTCATTTTGGGATGGTAACTAAAGTTTGAAGCAGAAATAGGGGCACTTTTAAAATTTTCATTTTTGACCAATATCGATGGGTCCGGGTCGTATGGAATTTCTCATATGCCACAAAACCGTTGAAGCTCCTGTTCAAAAATCATGCTCCGAAATCAACTTTTTTCATCTCAGGGATTCATTTTGGGATGGTAACTAAAGTTTAAAGCAGAAATAGGGGCACTTTTAAAATTGTCATTTTTGACCAATATCGATGGGTCCGGGTCGTATGGAATTTCTCATATGCCACAAAACCGTTGAAGCTCCTGTTCAAAAATCATGCTCCGAAATCAACTTTTTTCATCTCAGGGATTCATTTTGGGATGGTAACTAAAGTTTAAAGCAGAAATAGGGGCACTTTTAAAATTGTCATTTTTGACCAAAATCGATGGGTCTGGGGCTTAGGGAATTTCTCATATGCCACAAAACCGTTGAAGCTCCTGTTCAAAAATCATGCTCCGAAATCAACTTTTTTCATCTCAGGGATTAATTTTTGGATGGTAACTAAAGTTTAAAGCAGAAATAGGGTCACTTTTAAAATTTTCATTTTTGACCAATATCGATGGGTCCGGGGCGTATGGAATTTCTCATATGCCACAAAACCGTTGAAGCTCCTGTTCAAAAATCATGCTCCGAAATCAACTTTTTTCATTTCAGGGATTCATTTTGGGATGGAAACTAAAGTTTGAAGCAGAAATAGGGGCACTTTTAAAATTTTCATTTTTGACCAATATCGATGGGTCCGGGTCGTATGGAATTTCTCATATGCCACAAAACCGTTGAAGCTCCTGTTCAAAAATCATGCTCCGAAATCAACTTTTTTCATCTCAGGGATTCATTTTGGGATGGTAACTAAAGTTTAAAGCAGAAATAGGGGCACTTTTAAAATTGTCATTTTTGACCAATATCGATGGGTCCGGGTCGTATGGAATTTCTCATATGCCACAAAACCGTTGAAGCTCCTGTTCAAAAATCATGCTCCGAAATCAACTTTTTTCATCTCAGGGATTCATTTTGGGATGGTACACTAAAGTTTAAAGCAGAAATAGGGGCACTTTTAAAATTGTCATTTTTGACCAAAATCGATGGGTCCGGGGCTTAGGGAATTTCTCATATGCACAAAACTGTTGAAGCTCCTGTTCAAAAAGCATGCTCCGAAATCAACTTTTTTTTATCTCAGGGATTCCTTTTGGGATGGCAACTAAAGTTTAAAGCAGAAATAGGGGCACTTTTAAAATGGTCATTTTTGACCAAAATCGATGGGTCCGGAGCTTAGGGAATTTCTCATATGCAACAAAACCGTTGAAGCTCCTGTTCAAAAATCATGCTCCGAAAATAACTTTTTTTCATCTTAGGGATTCATTTTGGGATGGTAACTAAAGTTTAAAGCGGAAATAGGGGCACTTTTAAAAATGTTATTTATGACCAAAATTGATGGGTCCGGGGCTTAGGGAATTTCTCATATGCCACAAAACCGTTGAAGCTCCTGTTCAAAAATCATGCTCCGAAAATAACTTTTTTTCATCTCAGGGATTCATTTTGGGATGGTAACTAAAGTTTAAAGCAGAAATAGGGGCACTTTTAAAATTTTCATTTATGACCAAAATTGATGGGTCCGGGGCTTAGGGAATTTCTCATATGCCACAAAACCGTTGAAGCTCCTGTTCAAAAAGCATGCTCCGAAATCAACTTTTTCATCTCAGGGATTCATTTTGGGATGGTAACTAAAGTTTAAAGCATAAATAGGGGCACTTTTAAAATTGTAATTTTTGACCAAAATCGATGGGTCCGTGGCTTAGGGAATTTCTCATATGCACAAAACTGTTGAAGCTCCTGTTCAAAAAGCATGCTCCGAAATCAACTTTTTTCATCTCAGGGATTCATTTTGGGATGGTAACTAAAGTTTAAAGCAGAAATAGGGGCACTTTTAAAATTGTAATTTTTGACCAAAATAGATGGGTCCGGGGCTTAGGGAATTTCTCATATGCCACAAAACCGTTGAAGCTCTTGTAAAAAAATCATGCTCCGAAATCAACTTTTTTCATCTCAGGGATTCATTTTGGGATGGTAACTAAAGTTTAAAGCAGAAATAGGGGCACTTTTAAAATTTTCATTTTTGACCATAATCGATGGGTCTGGAGCTTAGGGAATTTCTCATATGCCACAAAACCGTTGAAGCTCCTGTTCAAAAATCATGCTCCGAAAATAACTTTTTTTCATCTCAGGGATTCATTTTGGGATGGTAACTAAAGTTTAAAACAGAAATAGGGGCACTTTTAAAATTGTCATATTTGACGAAAATCGATGGGTCCGGGGCTTAGGGAATTTCTCATATGCCACAAAACCGTTGAAGCTCCTGTTCAAAAATCATGCTCCGAAATCAACTTTTTTCATCTCAGGGATTCATTTTGGGATGGTAACTAAAGTTTAAAGCAGAAATAGGGGCACTTTTAAAATTTTCATTTATGACCAAAATTGATGGGTCCAGGGCTTAGGGAATTTCTCATATGCCACAAAACCGTTGAAGCTCCTGTTCAAAAAGCATGCTCCGAAATCAACTTTTTCATCTCAGGGATTCATTTTGGGATGGTAACTAAAGTTTAAAGCATAAATAGGGGCACTTTTAAAATTGTAATTTTTGACCAAAATCGATGGGTCCGTGGCTTAGGGAATTTCTCATATGCACAAAACTGTTAAAGCTCCTGTTCAAAAAGCATGCTCCGAAATCAACTTTTTTCATCTCAGGGATTCATTTTGTGATGGTAACTAAAGTTTAAAGCAGAAATAGGGGCACTTTTAAAATTGTCATTTTTGACCAAAATCGATGGGTCCGTGGCTTAGGGAATTTCTCATATGCACAAAACTGTTGAAGCTCCTGTTCAAAAAGCATGCTCCGAAATCAACTTTTTTTCATCTCAGGGATTCATTTTGGGATGGTAACTAAAGTTTAACGCAGAAATAGGGGCACTTTTAAAATTGTCATTTTTGACCAAAATCGATGGGTCCGGGGCTTAGGGAATTTCTCATATGCCACAAAACCGTTGAAGCTCCTGTTCAAAAAGCATGCTCCGAAATCAACTTTTTTCATCTCAGGGATTCATTTTGGGATGGTAACTAAAGTTTAAAGCAGAAACAGGGGCACTTTTAAAATTTTCATTTTTGACCAAAATTGATGGGTCCGGGGCTTAGGGAATTTCTCATATGCCACAAAACCGTTGAAGCTCCTGTTCAAAAATCATGCTCCGAAAATAACTTTTTTTCATCTCAGGGATTCATTTTGGGATGGTAACTAAAGTTTAAAGCAGAAATAGGGGCACTTTTAAAATTTTTATTTATGACCAAAATTGATGGGTCCGGGGCTTAGGGAATTTCTCATATGCCACAAAACCGTTGAAGCTTCTGTTCAAAAATCATGCTCCGAAAATAACTTTTTTTCATCTCAGGGATTCATTTTGGGATGGTAACTAAAGTTTAAAGCAGAAATAGGGGCACTTTTAAAATTTTCATTTTTGACCAAAATTGATGGGTCCGGGGCTTAGGGAATTTCTCATATGCACAAAACTGTTGAAGCTCCTGTTCAAAAAGCATGCTCCGAAATCAACTTTTTTTCATCTCAGGGATTCATTTTGGGATGGTAACTAAAGTTTAAAGCAGAAATAGGGGCACTTTTAAAATTGTAATTTTTGACCAAAATAGATGGGTCCGGGGCTTAGGGAATTTCTCATATGCCACAAAACCGTTGAAGCTCTTGTTAAAAAATCATGCTCCGAAATCAACTTTTTTCATCTCAGGGATTCATTTTGGGATGGTAACTAAAGTTTAAAGCAGAAATAGGGGCACTTTTAAAATTTTCATTTTTGACCATAATCGATGGGTCTGGAGCTTAGGGAATTTCTCATATGCCACAAAACCGTTGAAGCTCCTGTTCAAAAATCATGCTCCGAAATAAACTTTTTTCATCTCAGGGATTCATTTTGGGATGGTAACTAAAGTTTAAAGCAGAAATAGGGGCACTTTTAAAATTGTCATTTTTCACCAAAATCGATGGGTCCGGGGCTTAGGGAATTTCTTATATGCACAAAACTGTTGAAGCTCCTGTTCAAAAAGCATGCTCCGAAATCAACTTTTTTCATCTCAGGGATTCATTTTGGGATGGTAACTAAAGTTTAAAGCAGAAATAGGGGCACTTTTAAAATTGTCATATTTGACCAAAATCGATGGGTCCGGGGCTTAGGGAATTTCTCATATGCCACAAAACCGTTGAAGCTCCTGTTCAAAAATCATGCTCCGAAATCAACTTTTTTCATCTCAGGGATTCATTTTGGGATGGTAACTAAAGTTTAAAGCAGAAATAGGGGCACTTTTAAAATTTTCATTTATGACCAAAATTGATGGGTCCGGGGCTTAGGGAATTTCTCATATGCCACAAAACCGTTGAAGCTCCTGTTCAAAAAGCATGCTCCGAAATCAACTTTTTTCATCTCAGGGATTCATTTTGGGATGGTAACTAAAGTTTAAAGCAGAAACAGGGGCACTTTTAAAATTTTCATTTTTGACCAAAATCGATGGGTCTAGGGCTTAGGGAATTTCTCATATGCAACAATACCGTTGAAGCTCCTGTTCAAAAATCATGCTCCGAAAATAACTTTTTTTCATCTCAGGGATTCATTTTGGGATGGTAGCTAAAGTTTAAAGCAGAAATAGGGGCACTTTTAAAATTTTCATTTTTGACCATAATCGATGGGTCTGGAGCTTAGGGAATTTCTCATATGCACAAAACTGTTGAAGCTCCTGTTCAAAAAGCATGCTCCAAAATCAACTTTTTTCATCTCAGGGATTCATTTTGGGATGGTAACTAAAGTTTAAAGCAGAAACAGGGGCACTTTTAAAATTGTAATTTTTGACCAAAATAGATGGGTCCGGGGCTTAGGGAATTTCTCATATGCCACAAAACCGTTGAAGCTCTTGTAAAAAAATCATGCTCCGAAATCAACTTTTTTCATCTCAGGGATTCATTTTGGGATGGTAACTAAAGTTTAAAGCAGAAATAGGGGCACTTTAAAAATTGTAATTTTTGACCAAAATAGATGGGTCCGGGGCTTAGGGAATTTCTCATATGCCACAAAACCGTTGAAGCTCTTGTAAAAAAATCATGCTCCGAAATCAACTTTTTTCATCTCAGGGATTCATTTTGGGATGGTAACTAAAGTTTAAAGCAGAAATAGGGGCACTTTTAAAATTTTCATTTTTGACCATAATCGATGGGTCTGGAGCTTAGGGAATTTCTCATATGCCACAAAACCGTTGAAGCTCCTGTTCAAAAATCATGCTCCGAAAATAACTTTTTTTCATCTCAGGGATTCATTTTGGGATGGTAACTAAAGTTTAAAACAGAAATAGGGGCACTTTTAAAATTGTCATATTTGACGAAAATCGATGGGTCCGGGGCTTAGGGAATTTCTCATATGCCACAAAACCGTTGAAGCTCCTGTTCAAAAATCATGCTCCGAAATCAACTTTTTTCATCTCAGGGATTCATTTTGGGATGGTAACTAAAGTTTAAAGCAGAAATAGGGGCACTTTTAAAATTTTCATTTATGACCAAAATTGATGGGTCCAGGGCTTAGGGAATTTCTCATATGCCACAAAACCGTTGAAGCTCCTGTTCAAAAAGCATGCTCCGAAATCAACTTTTTCATCTCAGGGATTCATTTTGGGATGGTAACTAAAGTTTAAAGCATAAATAGGGGCACTTTTAAAATTGTAATTTTTGACCAAAATCGATGGGTCCGTGGCTTAGGGAATTTCTCATATGCACAAAACTGTTAAAGCTCCTGTTCAAAAAGCATGCTCCGAAATCAACTTTTTTCATCTCAGGGATTCATTTTGTGATGGTAACTAAAGTTTAAAGCAGAAATAGGGGCACTTTTAAAATTGTCATTTTTGACCAAAATCGATGGGTCCGTGGCTTAGGGAATTTCTCATATGCACAAAACTGTTGAAGCTCCTGTTCAAAAAGCATGCTCCGAAATCAACTTTTTTTCATCTCAGGGATTCATTTTGGGATGGTAACTAAAGTTTAACGCAGAAATAGGGGCACTTTTAAAATTGTCATTTTTGACCAAAATCGATGGGTCCGGGGCTTAGGGAATTTCTCATATGCCACAAAACCGTTGAAGCTCCTGTTCAAAAAGCATGCTCCGAAATCAACTTTTTTCATCTCAGGGATTCATTTTGGGATGGTAACTAAAGTTTAAAGCAGAAACAGGGGCACTTTTAAAATTTTCATTTTTGACCAAAATTGATGGGTCCGGGGCTTAGGGAATTTCTCATATGCCACAAAACCGTTGAAGCTCCTGTTCAAAAATCATGCTCCGAAATCAACTTTTTTCATCTCAGGGATTCATTTTGGGATGGTAACTAAAGTTTAAAGCAGAAATAGGGGCACTTTTAAAATTTTCATTTATGACCAAAATTGATGGGTCCGGGGCTTAGGGAATTTCTCATATGCCACAAAACCGTTGAAGCTCCTGTTCAAAAAGCATGCTCCGAAATCAACTTTTTTCATCTCAGGGATTCATTTTGGGATGGTAACTAAAGTTTAAAGCAGAAACAGGGGCACTTTTAAAATTTTCATTTTTGACCAAAATCGATGGGTCTGGGGCTTAGGGAATTTCTCATATGCAACAATACCGTTGAAGCTCCTGTTCAAAAATAATGCTCCGAAAATAACTTTTTTTCATCTCAGGGATTCATTTTGGGATGGTAGCTAAAGTTTAAAGCAGAAATAGGGGCACTTTTAAAATTTTCATTTTTGACCATAATCGATGGGTCTGGAGCTTAGGGAATTTCTCATATGCACAAAACTGTTGAAGCTCCTGTTCAAAAAGCATGCTCCGAAATCAACTTTTTTCATCTCAGGGATTCATTTTGGGATGGTAACTAAAGTTTAAAGCAGAAACAGGGGCACTTTTAAAATTGTAATTTTTGACCAAAATAGATGGGTCCGGGGCTTAGGGAATTTCTCATATGCCACAAAACCGTTGAAGCTCTTGTAAAAAAATCATGCTCCGAAATCAACTTTTTTCATCTCAGGGATTCATTTTGGGATGGTAACTAAAGTTTAAAGCAGAAATAGGGGCACTTTTAAAATTTTCATTTTTGACCATAATCGATGGGTCTGGAGCTTAGGGAATTTCTCATATGCCACAAAACCGTTGAAGCTCCTGTTCAAAAATCATGCTCCGAAAATAACTTTTTTTCATCTCAGGGATTCATTTTGGGATGGTAACTAAAGTTTAAAGCAGAAATAGGGGCACTTTTAAAATTTTCATTTATGACCAAAATTGATGGGTCCGGGGCTTAGGGAATTTCTCATATGCCACAAAACCGTTGAAGCTCCTGTTCAAAAAGCATGCTCCGAAATCAACTTTTTCATCTCAGGGATTCATTTTGGGATGGTAACTAAAGTTTAAAGCATAAATAGGGGCACTTTTAAAATTGTAATTTTTGACCAAAATCGATGGGTCCGTGGCTTAGGGAATTTCTCATATGCACAAAACTGTTGAAGCTCCTGTTCAAAAAGCATGCTCCGAAATCAACTTTTTTCATCTCAGGGATTCATTTTGGGATGGTAACTAAAGTTTAAAGCAGAAATAGGGGCACTTTTAAAATTGTAATTTTTGACCAAAATAGATGGGTCCGGGGCTTAGGGAATTTCTCATATGCCACAAAACCGTTGAAGCTCTTGTAAAAAAATCATGCTCCGAAATCAACTTTTTTCATCTCAGGGATTCATTTTGGGATGGTAACTAAAGTTTAAAGCAGAAATAGGGGCACTTTTAAAATTTTCATTTTTGACCATAATCGATGGGTCTGGAGCTTAGGGAATTTCTCATATGCCACAAAACCGTTGAAGCTCCTGTTCAAAAATCATGCTCCGAAAATAACTTTTTTTCATCTCAGGGATTCATTTTGGGATGGTAACTAAAGTTTAAAACAGAAATAGGGGCACTTTTAAAATTGTCATATTTGACGAAAATCGATGGGTCCGGGGCTTAGGGAATTTCTCATATGCCACAAAACCGTTGAAGCTCCTGTTCAAAAATCATGCTCCGAAATCAACTTTTTTCATCTCAGGGATTCATTTTGGGATGGTAACTAAAGTTTAAAGCAGAAATAGGGGCACTTTTAAAATTTTCATTTATGACCAAAATTGATGGGTCCAGGGCTTAGGGAATTTCTCATATGCCACAAAACCGTTGAAGCTCCTGTTCAAAAAGCATGCTCCGAAATCAACTGTTTCATCTCAGGGATTCATTTTGGGATGGTAACTAAAGTTTAAAGCATAAATAGGGGCACTTTTAAAATTGTAATTTTTGACCAAAATCGATGGGTCCGTGGCTTAGGGAATTTCTCATATGCACAAAACTGTTAAAGCTCCTGTTCAAAAAGCATGCTCCGAAATCAACTTTTTTTCATCTCAGGGATTCATTTTGTGATGGTAACTAAAGTTTAAAGCAGAAATAGGGGCACTTTTAAAATTGTCATTTTTGACCAAAATCGATGGGTCCGTGGCTTAGGGAATTTCTCATATGCACAAAACTGTTGAAGCTCCTGTTCAAAAAGCATGCTCCGAAATCAACTTTTTTTCATCTCAGGGATTCATTTTGGGATGGTAACTAATGTTTAACGCAGAAATAGGGGCACTTTTAAAATTGTCATTTTTGACCAAAATCGATGGGTCCGGGGCTTAGGGAATTTCTCATATGCCACAAAACCGTTGAAGCTCCTGTTCAAAAAGCATGCTCCGAAATCAACTTTTTTCATCTCAGGGATTCATTTTGGGATGGTAACTAAAGTTTAAAGCAGAAACAGGGGCACTTTTAAAATTTTCATTTTTGACCAAAATTGATGGGTCCGGGGCTTAGGGAATTTCTCATATGCCACAAAACCGTTGAAGCTCCTGTTCAAAAATCATGCTCCGAAAATAACTTTTTTTCATCTCAGGGATTCATTTTGGGATGGTAACTAAAGTTTAAAGCAGAAATAGGGGCACTTTTAAAATTTTCATTTATGACCAAAATTGATGGGTCCGGGGCTTAGGGAATTTCTCATATGCACAAAACTGTTGAAGCTCCTGTTCAAAAAGCATGCTCCGAAATCAACTTTTTTTCATCTCAGGGATTCATTTTGGGATGGTAACTAAAGTTTAAAGCAGAAATAGGGGCACTTTTAAAATTGTAATTTTTGACCAAAATAGATGGGTCCGGGGCTTAGGGAATTTCTCATATGCCACAAAACCGTTGAAGCTCTTGTAAAAAAAATCATGCTCCGAAATCAACTTTTTTCATCTCAGGGATTCATTTTGGGATGGTAACTAAAGTTTAAAGCAGAAATAGGGGCACTTTTAAAATTTTCATTTTTGACCATAATCGATGGGTCTGGAGCTTAGGGAATTTCTCATATGCCACAAAACCGTTGAAGCTCCTGTTCAAAAATCATGCTCCGAAATCAACTTTTTTCATCTCAGGGATTCATTTTGGGATGGTAACTAAAGTTTAAAGCAGAAATAGGGGCACTTTTAAAATTGTCATTTTTCACCAAAATCGATGGGTCCGGGGCTTAGGGAATTTCTTATATGCACAAAACTGTTGAAGCTCCTGTTCAAAAAGCATGCTCCGAAATCAACTTTTTTCATCTCAGGGATTCATTTTGGGATGGTAACTAAAGTTTAAAGCAGAAATAGGGGCACTTTTAAAATTGTCATATTTGACCAAAATCGATGGGTCCGGGGCTTAGGGAATTTCTCATATGCCACAAAACCGTTGAAGCTCCTGTTCAAAAATCATGCTCCGAAATCAACTTTTTTCATCTCAGGGATTCATTTTGGGATGGTAACTAAAGTTTAAAGCAGAAATAGGGGCACTTTTAAAATTTTCATTTATGACCAAAATTGATGGGTCCGGGGCTTAGGGAATTTCTCATATGCCACAAAACCGTTGAAGCTCCTGTTCAAAAAGCATGCTCCGAAATCAACTTTTTTCATCTCAGGGATTCATTTTGGGATGGTAACTAAAGTTTAAAGCAGAAACAGGGGCACTTTTAAAATTTTCATTTTTGACCAAAATCGATGGGTCTGGGGCTTAGCGAATTTCTCATATGCAACAATACCGTTGAAGCTCCTGTTCAAAAATCATGCTCCGAAAATAACTTTTTTTCATCTCAGGGATTCATTTTGGGATGGTAACTAAAGTTTAAAGCAGAAATAGGGGCACTTTTAAAATTTTCATTGTTGACCATAATCGATGGGTCTGGAGCTTAGGGAATTTCTCATATGCCACAAAACCGTTGAAGCTCCTGTTCAAAAATCATGCTCCGAAATCAACTTTTTTCATCTCAGGGATTCATTTTGGGATGGTAACTAAAGTTTAAAACAGAAATAGGGGCACTTTTAAAATTGTCATATTTGACCAAAATCGATGGGTCCGTGGCTTAGGGAATTTCTCATATGCACAAAACTGTTAAAGCTCCTGTTCAAAAAGCATGCTCCGAAATCAACTTTTTTCATCTCAGGGATTCATTTTGGGATGGTAACTAAAGTTTAAAGCAGAAATAGGGGCACTTTTAAAATTGTCATTTTTGACCAAAATCGATGGGTCCGTGGCTTAGGGAATTTCTCATATGCACAAAACTGTTGAAGCTCCTGTTCAAAAAGCATGCTCCGAAATCAACTTTTTTTCATCTCAGGGATTCATTTTGGGATGGTAACTAAAGTTTAACGCAGAAATAGGGGCACTTTTAAAATTGTCATTTTTGACCAAAATCGATGGGTCCGGGGCTTAGGGAATTTCTCATATGCCACAAAACCGTTGAAGCTCCTGTTCAAAAAGCATGCTCCGAAATCAACTTTTTTCATCTCAGGGATTCATTTTGGGATGGTAACTAAAGTTTAAAGCAGAAACAGGGGCACTTTTAAAATTTTCATTTTTGACCAAAATTGATGGGTCTGGGGCTTAGGGAATTTCTCATATGCAACAATGCCGTTGAAACTCCTGTTCAAAAATCATGCTCCGAAAATAACTTTTTTTCATCTCAGGGATTCATTTTGGGATGGTAACTAAAGTTTAAAGCAGAAATAGGGGCACTTTTAAAATTTTCATTTTTGACCATAATCGATGGGTCTGGAGCTTAGGGAATTTCTCATATGCCACAAAACCGTTGAAGCTCCTGTTCAAAAATCATGCTCCGAAATCAACTTTTTTCATCTCAGGGATTCATTTTGGGATGGTAACTAAAGTTTAAAGCAGAAATAGGGGCACTTTTAAAATTGTCATTTTTCACCAAAATCGATGGGTCCGGGGCTTAGGGAATTTCTCATATGCACAAAACTGTTGAAGCTCCTGTTCAAAAAGCATGCTCCGAAATCAACTTTTTTCATCTCAGGGATTCATTTTGGGATGGTAACTAAAGTTTAAAGCAGAAATAGGGGCACTTTTAAAATTGTAATTTTTGACCAAAATAGATGGGTCCGGGGCTTAGGGAATTTCTCATATGCCACAAAACCGTTGAAGCTCTTGTAAAAAAATCATGCTCCGAAATCAACTTTTTTCATCTCAGGGATTCATTTTGGGATGGTAACTAAAGTTTAAAGCAGAAATAGGGGCACTTTTAAAATTTTCATTTTTGACCATAATCGATGGGTCTGGAGCTTAGGGAATTTCTCATATGCCACAAAACCGTTGAAGCTCCTGTTCAAAAATCATGCTCCGAAAATAACTTTTTTTCATCTCAGGGATTCATTTTGGGATGGTAACTAAAGTTTAAAACAGAAATAGGGGCACTTTTAAAATTGTCATATTTGACGAAAATCGATGGGTCCGGGGCTTAGGGAATTTCTCATATGCCACAAAACCGTTGAAGCTCCTGTTCAAAAATCATGCTCCGAAATCAACTTTTTTCATCTCAGGGATTCATTTTGGGATGGTAACTAAAGTTTAAAGCAGAAATAGGGGCACTTTTAAAATTTTCATTTATGACCAAAATTGATGGGTCCAGGGCTTAGGGAATTTCTCATATGCCACAAAACCGTTGAAGCTCCTGTTCA